>NW_026924153.1:0-23017 GCF_032062105.1 Saccostrea cuccullata | reverse complement strand
AATGTTAAAGATAACGGACCGATCGATCTTAAAGAAATCTACCGGATTTGTCCGTTTAACGAATCAATACCCAGGTCTTACACGCCATGATTTTACTACTAGTATTAATAACTTCTAGGGTCCGTGTTTTATTCCCCGTTCACAGATTTCTAAAAAAAAAAAAGTTCGTACTCTGTTCCCACAGGCACCTGCCACTACTTATTTTTCTTTAAATAAGAAAAAAATACCCAATAATAAATAGGTAGGGGAATATATTTTTTTATTACAAGAAAAATAAGTAACCGCAGGTGCCTGTGTCTGTTCCACAACTTTGACCTTTTTTTCATTCTTATAAGATAACCATTAGTGTGACATTCAGAAGACAAAGTCACCTTAAAATACTATAAACAAAGAGTACAAAATGTGCTCAGGAATAGATTATAGACTGTTCGTCTTAATGTCTTATTTATAAGACTAACTTTTTCAGCCCGACTATTCCGCAATCTGAGCATCATTGCATTAAAACTAAGAAGAAAAAAAGGGAGGTGGAGGAAAAACAGAGAAGTAAAAAAGGGTGCGTGATGAATAAGGATGCATAGGGAAAGGAAAATAGGGGATGTAAAGGAATGAAAAGCAGACACGAGAGAAGATGAATCCCCACCTCGCCTCCATTTTCACTATAATCCGAGGATAAGTACCAGCTTTACACTACTCATAGACCTGTGCATCTCTGTGGTTCAAATTGTGGTTTTATATGTAAAAACATGAAGATGTACGTAAATCAATTAAACTTCTGAGCAAAAAAAGTTTGCAGTTATAATTGTACGTTAAGAATTTATAGTGTATTCAAGGGGATGATTTATAAATATGTACGTACGTGTACGAAGACTGTAGAACGTGGGCAAGTATGAGTATACATATATTATTTTAATCATATATTCCAAGCTCTCTGATTGCCTTAAACTTGGTCACATGATTTAGTATATAACAGCATATAGACTTGAGTTACTATTTATAGAATCTTAAATGCATATAGACTTGATGTTTCTAAAATAGAGGTAACTTTCTGTAAAACAAAAAATTAATAGGAAAGATTTCACAATTATAGCTAATACAGTATATGACTTGATGTTTCTGAAAAAATATATATATACTTCAACTTGTATTTAAATTTTTAATGTTCTGTAACTCATAAGACGTATGGAAGGGAATGGCCTGAATTCTATGTATCTTGCTTTTATATTAGAACATATTGAATATCTTTGTTAAAATTGATACAAAACATAATCAAAAAGATGTACATTTGTAGTATTTTCAATTAGTAAATCCTCTAAGTTATGTAAAAATCTAAGATTGTTAAGGAAAGTTTAAAACAGTAATATTAAACAACTTAAGTTATTTTGATTTAACGCTAGGTGGCTAGTGTTTAAGAGAGAAAACATGTGGTTTGTTCCCATTTTTTAAATTGTTTCAATTTTCTGCCTCTGTAAAAAATAATATAATCAAATGTAGCCCTTTAATTCGGTCAATCCATACATATATCGGACTTCACATATAATATTTATTTTCCTTGCACACAGGAATAGCGGCCTCTTTTTTTCAGACATAACTTTACATACCGGTAATGTTCATATATCTATGGATCGACCCACTCGTCAAAGGGCTATATGTTATATAATTTAAATTTGCTATTACAATTATGTATTGTGTATTTAACCCTTTTACTCCCCGCCCCACTTTTTATGTTACTGCAAGGTCGAGCACAGTGAAAATTGGGACAATTTTTTTTTTAATTTGTCAGATTTTTTTGGTTTTGAAGTTAAAAAAATTTTTGAAACAATAACGGAGAGAGAGAGAGAAATGGCGTACTTGTCCAAAACAAAATCTACATGTGTGTATGGTGGTGATGGGTGTAAAATTTTATAATTTTTTGCAAAACAACCACTTTCCATTTTAAACCTGATTATGCCTACTGCATCGTTCCATGGAATGCAAATTACCATAACTGTTGAATATTTAAATTTAACACACAAAAGGCAATTTTGTTGTGTTTTAGCTAAAAAAGTTTAGAAATTTCCTGGGTTTTTTTTTTTTGTTTTGTTTTTTTTTTTGTTTTTTGTTGCTTGTCAAGTTGTTTTCAGCGGAAAAAATGAAAAAAAGTTTTCAAATTATCGATTGCTACGTCACTGTTCTCTCGCCTGAAAAATATCACTCTACTAAAGTTATTTGTTGGATAATTGAATTCCAGTATAACAGTTTAATTGACATAATAATGTTAAATATTTTGATACTAGATACCCCTTTATGAATTTATAAATAGAGTTGTTTTTCACGGCGTTCCCAGTATAGGATTAAAAAATGAAGTTAGATGGGGCGCCAAAAGTGCAAGGTGTTTGATCACTGAAACAAGGCCAAGGGCAAAGTCCTGGTTTTCCACCGGCAGATGCTAAAGCCCCTGGGTTCTAGAGATTTTGTAGAGTAAAAATTTCTACCAAGTAGGCATATTTACATTTTCTAAACAGAATTTATGTTTACTTTGAAACAAATAAATATTTAACAATCATAAATTTAAACTGAACTTTATTTCACGAGAGATAAATTGCTCATGCATTGATTCTAGGGACGGGTCTTTGCAAAGGAGTGAGAAGTGTTATGGGTAGGCAAAGTCAACAAACACCTACAACTTTTTACTCCCCAGTCTTTTTTATGCATTAATATTTTACATTGAAATAGCACTTTTTAATAAAGAAAAAAATATCTTTAGAACGCAACGTATTTTACATCAGCCAGTAGAGTTTCAACAAACAGATAAACTTGAAAATTCTGTATTTGGTGGTGGTGAAAGAAATTAAAAAAAAACCTTGTTTTCAGACCAAATATTATCATATGTACATATGCCACTAAGTACATGTTTATAAATATGTTAATTGACTACATTGCATAGGCGTCGAACCGGGGGGCAACTTACAGTGCTACGCGGGCGATTGCACCCGGGGGGAGGGGCATCCACGGGACCGGGGGGGGGAATGTCATTACCCATTTGTACTCGTGAAGATTATCTATGTCAAAATAAATGGTTAAAATAATTTAATTATTAACCACTATTAAAATGGTTTCATTTAAACATTTATTCATATGAGACGGATAACTTTTCTTCAAAAACTGAAAACGTTAGCATATAAACATTGTTTTACGATTAAAAAAATATTCGGGGGAGGGGTTGCTATGAAGGGGGACAAATTGCTATATACAGCCAGATTTCCCACGGAAGGCTAGCTCTCTCTCACTTCCCCGGGGGGAGTTCACTGTATAGTCTTCCGAAGGAAGCATCATAATGTAGTCAGTCTTCCGGGAAAAACTTACCGTCTTCCGAGGAAATGGCATTATCTGGTACATACCTGAATTTATAACAAACATAATTTGAAAATTTAAGTTCGATTGATAAAGTATTAAGGCAGAAAATTGAAAAATCTTTAATAACCCCGGCCCGGGTTTGCTTACCTATTTTTACCAACACTCGTATAGCGAACACCCTGCCACCTAGCGTTATAATGCGGCACTAAATTCGGACAACTTGCATTCGTCCTCATTGAATTTAGTGCCGCATTATAACGCTAGGTGGCATTTTTTTACATGATTGAATTTACGTTCGTAATCGAGATAATCAAGATAGTTTATTTAAGAAACAGTATCAACTTAAAAGAAAGTAGAATGTATTCACAAGAATAAAGCAACATAGAAGTAAGGACAAAATAAAGAACGATAAAAGCTCAAGTGTAATGTAATAAAGACGAATACGAAAACAATAAAGTGACATATAATTACAATGATAACAAAGCATAAAGAAGTAGGCAGAATAAGAATAAAAGCAAGATACATAGACTTTTGGCGGTAATTCCCTTCCATAGAACGTGGGCAAGTATGAGTATACATATAGTAATTTGCTATTACAATTTGTATTGTGTATTTCCCTTTTATCCCCCCACCACTTTTTTTTGTTACTGCAAGGTCGAGCACAGTGGAATATGGGACAATTTTTTTTTTAATTTGTCAGATTTTTTTGGTTTTGAAGTTATCCCCGATTTTTGAAACAATAACGGGTTGCTACGGCCTGGCGTACTTGTAAAACCTACATGTGTCCCAGATAATAGTGGTAAAATTTTATAATTGCAAAACAAGACGTTATTCCTGATTATGACTTGATTTTTCTAATGCAAATTACCATAACTGTTGAATATTTAAATTTAAACACACAAAAGGCAATTTTGTTGTGTTTTAGCTAAAAAATTAGATCTATACAATTCTTGCCTACAGGTAGTTTGCGTTGCATGTCTAACAAGCTTCAAAAGAAAAAATGAAAAAAAGTTTTAAAATTATCATATTGCTATTATGTTCCTCCTTAATTGAATTTTCTTTCAAGTCGGCTTCAGAGACAGAACTACAGGCATTGCATTCAAATTTTATTTATCTTTTTTTTATCTTATTCCTTAATGCACATGAAATTCCTGTGTAGGATTAAAAAATGGATTAGGTCAACTGCAGGTATTTGATCACTGAAACAAGGCCGATCGTTGGTTTTCCACCGTGCAGATGCTAAAATCGATTTTTTTGTCTTCAAATTTTATAAACCCATAATTTTTTAAACAGAATTTTGTTGGGATGGAAACAAATAAATATTTAACAATCATAAATTTAGAATCATAGGATCATAAAAGAATAAAAGCATTTTTGCACCAGAAGCAGTCGTAAAAATGGTCATGTTAGAAAGGTCATCAAACTAACATACAACTTTTTAAGGGCCCTGGCATACAAGCTGCATAGGACCATAAGTGAGAATCATACAAACAAACAAACAAGAAACTCGCAACAACAAAGACATTAATCAACACACAGATAAATAAAAAATAAATTTAAAAAAATTTAAAAAAAAAAACAGACAGGTATGAAATCGATACGTGAATTTAAGCAATGTATACACTGTTCTGAACAACAAAATAATTTAGGCCATCGAACCAACTTAAGTTGCGTGATGTGCCTAATCATATTTCACCTTGTAAATGTAGTCTTATTTTAAGGAAAATATATCCCTGTGCGTATACTAGTAATTGTTTGTAATTCGTTCATATAAACAAAAGATGTGTTTCAGAATATCTAGCCAATTCTTTCCTTCTATCTTATCATTACGTAATTTTTAGTCATACAACAGTTTTCAATTTGAGAGAAACAAGGAAGAATAATGCACATCATTAAAATTCTAAAATAGATCTGTTGGCATCTCTCTCTCATCCCATCTTACTCTGATTCCGTTCTCTCCCCCCCCCCCCCCCTCCCTCTCTCTCATTTCATTCCAATTGAAATCAGCACTTAATACAGCCCTTGATTAAAATACATATTTTAAAAACACGTTTATATTTGTAAAATTTGAAAAATGCAAGTCACTCTATGCCTACTTATAAAATGTTACATTTTTGTATGCAACGACCATTTGTACGATTAATCGGAAAAAATAAATGATGCAAGCTCTACTATAATCAGCAACGAGAAACCAGGTATTAATAATTAACTTACCTATCAAACAAATAATTGTTAAAGCAAAAAAACACAAGCAAGACTGCGAGACCATGTTCCTTGTTTGCGATCAAACGATGAAATGCTTAGGTGCGTCCGGTGAAAATTACCACATCGAGGCTCCATATAATATTGAAAAAAAAAGTGGCGGTATGAGCTTCAACGGATATTATTTAATATTCAAATTCTCAAACAAACCATAATTTGAAAAACTTTATTGCACATGTTGTTTCTGCTTTTTTCCCCATATTTCCATATACGTAGCGGTATGAACAATCTACATGCACTTATCAATGTTTCCAAATGTCTGTCTGTAATCTCAGACAGCAAAAGTACGTGGAAGCAACATTGATTATGGTTGACTGATGGTTGGCGTTGGCTACAAAACTTTGGATAGGCACCAATCTTGCTCCTTTATTTTATGATTTTATTCCAGTGAAGCACAATTTCTTTAAAAACTTCTACCTGAGAGAGATAAAACATTTGCCTTGGTCTTTTACTAGAAATTCAGATATATCGACGGCATTTCCATTCATATGTCGATTCGATCTAACCTTCTAAACTTGAAAAAGACACCAAAGAGTCTGCTTCATCATTTCATATTTGGATGTTTACTGACTAAAGAGGACAAAGACCAACTAACAACTAAATTGTATGACAAACGAAATGACTTTTGCTTTTCTATCATCGACTTACCTGTTTATGTAGTAATATTCCGCTATTACCTGCATATGGTGTTTATGTTTCACGTAGACTCATAACTTATTCGCAACTCAATTCGATCAATTTCAAAACTAAAACAGGCTACTAACACATAAGTGGATGTTACAAAGATTTCAACAATCTCGTTTAAAGTCAACATGTCGTGAATTCTATGGTTCGTTATAATGACCTTAAAAGCAAATTTAACCTACTAGTATTTCTTCGTCGTATTTTGGATGACTTGTAATGCTTTTGCTTTGATCTAAATTTGACTACAGAATGTTCCGTCTCTTTGATCAATATATAGGGCTTGTGGCGGGTGAAACCGGTACACAGGGGATGCTTATTCCTCCTAGGCATCTGATCCTAACTCTGGAATTTCCTGGGTCCGTGTTCTTTTCAGAGATTTGTTTTGTTTGTACCTCTATGAGATCGATGACCATTCGTGATCTTTACTTTTATCATTCATATCTGTACTTTACTTTCCATACATCTTTGTGATAGTATTGTCATTAAGTTCTTTCATATTTTAACCCCTTTGTGCTTGTTCTGCCTCCTCTGCCAATTAATCAACATGAATATTCTTCCCTCTCTCAGCCAAATACTTTTTAGTCACATTGTTAGACTGTAAATTACTCTCTTTTAGAGAAAGTTTACACTCTCTCGGATCTTGTTCTTCTGTAATTCACAAATCCTTTTTCTCTCCCCCGCCCCTCTCAACATTTTAAGTGTTTCTTTTGATATAAATTTACACTCTTTCTGATGATAAATATTTGGACCAAGCACTTCTAGACATGTACGTGTGGGACACAAAGTACCGCCTACAAATGAACAACCATCTTCATAATGGTTTGTGGCAACGCACTTTGAAAAAATTACGCACTTTGAAAAAATTTTTCAAAGTGCGTTAGAATTGGGACAAAATCAACACACTTTGAAAAATTTTTTCAAAGTATTGAATTTGCACCAACTGCACTTTGAAAAAATTTTTTAAAGTGGGTAATACATTATCTTGTATTATATTTTACCATGGAGACAGTTAACGAACTTTGAAAAAAAAATCATGTTTTAGTCATGGAAAGATTTTATTTGTTATTTATCTTTCAAAAAACTAAGCCTAACTCTAACCTCAAAAATGAATTGATTTACTCCTGTGAAAATTTCAAGACATAAATCTAAGTTGAAATCTTTATCTTTCCAATACATGGTGTCGGTAACAAAGGGAGGAGGGGAGCAATAAACCTAAAAAGGGTACGCTGCATCTTCAATGCTTATACGATGTATATATATCTTTCCAAAATGCCCCATCCCCTCCCCTGGCCCTTCGCCCAGTGTCCGATGTCTTTGATGCTATATATAGGGCTTCATATAATTATGTATTTATCAAACTGGTTTGACGTTGAAAACTTTCAATAATAAATGAGTTAATTAAAACACATGAAAATTCTCCTAGAAGTTTTTAAGTACAGTAAAACGTATGAGAGAGAAAGAATTTTCATAGTTTTGAACAATTTTTAAATTGGCCCCTTTTTTTTGATAATTTGCTTTATTTGTACTTTTATGACTTGAAGCTTTCCTCTGTTAATGCCCCTTGTACACCTTTACATCTACTTATCAAAGACTAAAATTAAAAAAAAAAAAAGAAAAAAAGAAACGAGTTAATGAACTTAAACAATCATCACTCTTTTTTTCAAGACCCTTTAATTTTCCCTTTTATTTTATCAAAACCTTAAATATTTAAAACGTCAATATCTCAGGTCCTACAGCAACTTTATCATAAAAAAGTTATCAAACCAGGATCTGTTATTTACCATACCGATTATTTGAAGGACTATTGATCAATCTTTACATTTTTTTCAAAGTGCGTTAATATGGTCAAAATACTTTTTAGTCACATTGTTAGAAAAAAAGAAAGTTTACACTTCTTTTTTCTTCTGTAATTCACAAATCCTTTTTCTCTCCCCCGCCCCTCTCAACATTTTAAGTGTTTCTTTTGATATAAATTTACACTCTTTCTGATGATAAATATTTGGACCAAGTTCTAATTTTTGGGACACAAAGTACAGCCTACAAATGTACAACCATCTTCATAATGGTTCCTTTTGGTTCCAGGTAGAACACAAAGCTTCAGCAACAGTCCTTCACTCTTTTTTGGCAGCTTTATTTTCCCCCAAGCTCTGTACACACTGTCTGATTTCCTCTTCACATGGGCTTCGCCATATTGTCCATAGACGCCCCACCGACGTTTGTCCTGGGAGGGGGGGGGGGGTCACGCAAGAGCATAGAGTGCTATGTCTCCTAGTGGTTTTCTGAGAGTGTGCTCAATCCACCATCACTTCCTCTGGGCTATTTGTTGGGTGATCGGATCTTTGTTACTTTCCAAGGGTTCTCGTAATTTATCTTTTCTTTCCACCTAATGTAGAGTATGTGGCGCAAACGTCTGTTTACGAAGGTTTTAGTTTGTTGGAGTGTTGTTGACTCTCTGTTTCGGGTCCGTAGAATTCACAAAACTTGTTGCATATGGACAGTGTTGTTGATCTTCCCACAGATTTGAGGCACGTTTTGCTTCACTAATCGTTGTTTTAATGTCTTTATTTGTCCACCAATGGCTAAGACAATACTGCCTAAGTATGTGAAGGAGTCTACGTCTTCAGGTCATGCTGTCCAAGGGTGATTAAACCATCTTGTTTCTTGTGAAGTCGCATGGCCGAACTCTTTAATATTGTCTATGTTCACCTATCTTTGTTGCTTTATTTGCCTGCTTATTCGTCTTGAGCTACTCGTATTTCTGGGACACAGGTCGTATAAGGAAAGTCAAGGCCTTCCAAAAACCGAGTAAAAGTTCACTGGATTCCTATCTGACCATCTCTTGTGGGTTCCAAAATGAATGATCCAGCCCACTAGGAAAACCATCGGTGACAGAAAAGACTAAAGAGCCTTGTCTCTCCCCTGCCTGAACCTCAAACGTTCCTGTATTAAGCTTACCACTGTGCATGACTTTGCATGTATCTTCATCAAATTATTTATTAATGTGGTCGGAGTTCAATAGTTCTTGAATAGGTTGCTGATAACTTTCTGTCAACACTATCAAAGTCAACTGCCACTCTAATGACTGTACAATAATCATGCAGAGATCAGCTATCTGGTCTGAGCAGGACTTGTCCTTTCCAAAGCTTGCCTGTTTTCAACGAATACATTCTTTTATGGCATTTTAAAACTTTCCTGTATTATTGTCGTCAGTGTCTCACTTGGAACAGAAAGGAGCATGATGCACAGTTCTTGCACTGTCCAAGGTATAATTTCTCGGTTCCGTGAAGCTTCAATAGATGTCCTTTTTCCCCATCGGCTGGTATCTTCCTTTCTGGCTACATTTTTATCAGAAGAGGTACTAGTAGTATCAAATTTGGTGAAATCTTTATTTTAGCATTGGGTGCTTCTGGAGGGATTCCAAAAGGATTAGCCCCCTTTCCACTCGATCTGCAGTTTCTTTAAAGTCTTGAAGGTTTCAATCTTTATGGGAGGGGTAGTGATCACTGTTAGTTCTGAATCTGTTGATCGTATATTTGGTGATGTTTCAGGTTTATAGCGGTTTAAGTTTCTGGGTGTTCTGTCCAACGCTTTGTCTGGTTTTCTTCCTTTGTGATGGGGTTACCTGCCTCGTCTTTTACTGGCTTGGCCTATTGCCATCATGAGTTCTTGTGATTTTGTACAGAGTGCTGTTTTCTCTGTTCTTCTGCACTTCCCCGGCTACTGTGGCTAGTGAATTATAAAAGAGTCTCTTATCTCCTTGCAATTTCTTTTCTTTGTTGTTCAGTATAGTGGGCCTGTCTTTAAATTCTTGGATTCTTTTGCTCATCCTTGCAGTTGAAAATCTGAAATTTGAAAAGATGTCTTTCTTCTCTTAGTTTCCATGTGCACGCAGAAAGCCACTCATTGTCTTGTTTTCTCCAGGATCTCTTCACATGTGTTTTTCTAGCTGTATTTGGTGGAATTCTAGTGATCTCCCAGAGGTGTCTTTTGACAGACAGTGTTAAAGACATTGAATCTATTTTTCAAGGTGATGGCAAAGTTATCTTTGGTGTCTTTTTGCTGAGTATTAAATTTAACGTGAGCTGTTTCACAGTTCTCCATTTGAATTTAGGTTTTCAACTTGACTTTAATGGTGCTTACTGTTAGGGGGTCTGAAGCTACATCTGTCCCTCTTTTTGATCGTATTTCATTGAGGCTGCGTTTCCACTTTCTAGTAATGAATTCTACAGTGTATTTGGTTTCTGATTTTTCCATTAGAGAAAACCAGTTTCTCTTTGTAAATGTTTTTTTTTTGCGTTGATAGACATTTCCTCTAAATACAAGATCGTCAAATGCCCAAACATACGTGGAAAAAAACTCTCCGCACTCATTTATGTAGCAAAGTTCCAATGGGTCTATGATGACGACTTTTCCCCTGAATTATCTGCACTTACCTTGACATTCACGTCATCCTTCGAGACTTTCATGTCACGTCTTGGAGCCTTGACCACTGTTGTCTGCAGTTTTGTGTAATTATCTTTTTTCTCTTCATCTGCAGTTTTTGTAGGTGAGTAGTGTTACTTCTCTTTCTTTGGAATAGAATCTTGTCATTTTCATTGTTGATGAAATTATTTCTCATTCCATAAGTGCATTAATTGGCTAAATCTGAGGACATTATGAAGACAACTCCGTCAGTGTGTTTGCAGTTTTCATGTGCATGTCTGGAGATCTTTTCTCCGATAGTTCGTGAAGACATACTGGTTACATTCCATCTGCTTTCAGACATTCTTAGTACCGGCAGTTGGACGCTCTCCACATCTCTTTTGGTACTCGGGATACCTTTCCAGTTTGAAAAACCCAGGTATAGGCAGTACATTTATATGGTTCACACTGTCGAAGTTCCTATCCTTGTTTTTGCTTTCATCGCACAGGCTTTGAGATGACTGATTTTCATACGGCTTTTACGACTCTGCGTTATACGACCTCTAAGTGAGGATTCTTCCGGAATTGGGCGTTGGATTGCACTATTTTTTGTAGTATTAAGAATTCTACATTATAAGGCTGCTAATCTTACATGTATGTAAAACTCCTTGGGCCCGGAAGACTGGCGGTTATCTGTTGGGGGTTTCCTTCCCCTAGTCACAGGTTCCAGTTACTTAACGGGTCGGATACTTTTGCCACTGTTACGCAACTACTTAAAGCATTTCCAGGGAAATCACAAGGAGCTGTGATATGTGACTAGCTGGTAAAACTAATCTGAGCAGGTGGGTATTAACTCGGGGATTTTATGATGTAATTTAGTGACATCGGTTACACCTTTAACAGCATTTGACTTGGCTCGAAAATCTGGTGTATTCTCGGATCTTGTCACGATTTTTATATTTTCATCTACATTACTTCAGGATTCATCCACACAAGTTTCAGCTTTGACACCCGGAGGTAGGGCGGAACTACAATAAGGAATTGGTTTTATATCGAAATATTAGAAAAAAAAATTAAAAATATTCTTTCACCGGCTCAAAAAAGCTGAAACATGTGGATGTAACCTGAAGTAGTGAAGATTCTAAATTGTTCAAATCGTGACTCCCAGGCGATAGGACCACAATAGGGAATCCAAGTTTTACATAGAAATATAAAGGAAAAATCCTTACAAATCTTCTACACAAGAAACACCGGGCCAGGAAAGCTGCATGAAACTTAAGTGGATGTATCCTGGATTAATGTAGCTCTCCGAAAAAAAATACAGTATGTTGACAGACCGGAGAGCTACAGTGCCACCCATTGTAAAAACTGTATATTTATTGCGCACAAAAAGTTGCGCTTAGTTCTGTATTTATTTTTCCAAATATTTACCTCAATCGCGGAAAAGATGGATTTCAAAAAATTCCTTACTCCTCTATAAAGTTCTCTCGAAGTTGAGATCTGCACGAAGAGCGTTGGCCCGATTTATCTTGCAAACCAAAATGGCAGTATAAATAAACGAAATTTTCTATGATCTCAGTTTCAGGGGCCAGGAGGGCTATTAACAACAAATATAAGGAATTTTTTGTTGTGGAAACAGTGAAAGAATATGTTAGGAACACACGATTAGTTATATTTTGAGATGACAGTTTAAAAACATAGAGAAATGAATCGAGAAACAGCGCACTTTTTTATGCGCAATATACAGTTTTTTAATGGGTGGCAATGTAGCTCTCCGGTCTGTCAATTTTTATCCGGAGAGCTACAGTTCTGCAGCTAGGATCAATGTAGATTCTGAATTGTTCAAATAGATAACCCCTTGAGGAAGACCGAGGCCACAAAGTTTTACATTGAAATATATAGGTAAAAAGTTAAAAAAAAAACCAGGATGTGTTTGTGAAACACTGATGCCCCCGTGTGGCAGCATAGCGAAGGTTAAACATTCTCAAATGCAAATCAAATATGTTGGTACCCAAAGTAAGGCCTTCTCACAAAAATACAATATTAAAAAATGTAAGGCCTGGTACCACCTATTCAAAAGTTGAGATCAAGGTTATTATTTTTTTAAAGATAGATCAAAATCCAGGGTCAAGGTCAAAGATGTCGGTTTTTCAAGAAAGGTCTTCTCACAAGGATTACATGTGTGAAGTATGAAATCCCTAGCTCTCACCATACAAAAGTTATGGCCAAGGTTAAAGTTTTTTTTTTTTTAAAAGTAGGCCAAACTCCAAGGTCAAAGGGTCAAAGTATCCAATCAAAGGTCTTGTCACAAGGATTGAATATGTGAAGTATGAAGCTAGCCCTTCCAAAATTGTGGTCAAGGTTTGTTTTTATAAAGTAGGTCAAACTCCAAGGTCAAGGTAAAGGGTCAAAGTTCTTGGAAAGGTCTTTTTACAAGGATTGCGTAATATGTATAGTATGAAAGCCCTTGCCCTTACCATTCTAAAGTTATGACCAAGGTTTTTTTTAAGTACATAAATCTCCAAGGTCAAAAGGTCAAAGTTGTTGGTTTCCAATAAAAGGTCTTGTTACAAAAAAATCATATGTGAAGTATGAAAGTCCTGGTTTCTACAGTTCAAGAGACATGGCCGATATAAAACTTTGTGTTAAAGTGTGTCAAACTCCAAGGTCAAGGTCAAATTTTGTGGTACCAAAAGACTTCGATTAGGTCTACATGTATACGCCGTAAAAAACTTCAACTCATGAACCATGCAATTGACCAGAATAACTGAAACTTATGTGGATGCATCCTGGAGTATATTTGTGTATGCCTCCGGTTGTTCCCGTTTTCGATTCCGTTCATCAACCGAATAGGCCTATTAAAATGCTAAATGCGTCAAGGCTCCCGCCAACCTTTGATCCGCCCAATTTCTAGATCCTTCGGTGCACATTTGGCTTTATCCCAACGTCTGTTTAGTCCATCGAAACTACGTTGTTTGTTAAATTTTTTTGGCTTGGAGTGATTGCTGATACAAGACGGGAGGTAAAAATTGCAATTCTCTTGTCAAAAAACTTGCACTTCCATGTGCAATTACTATATTATGATTAGAATTAATTTATAAGAGTATGCCGAAATGTTTGACTCGCATTTCCTCTGTAAATGCAGACGCTGTCTTGCACCCAGACTGTCAGTCACTTGAAACGTAAATAGCATGTATTTTTTTTGTTTTGAGAATGTTATTATCTTTTTTTCTTGAATTTGGAGTTCATAAAAATAAACATAAGCCATGTCAGCTTCTATAATTATTTTATTTGGTAAAATTTCCCCAATATTTTTTTTTTGTTTACAGATCGAACCTTAAAAATTTTTGTAGATCCTCCGAAATGGATGTGTGACTTCCATCCACTTGTGTACTGTTGCATGGTATGGCTGTCAAAAGGGTACTGAAAAGAACTCTTTTACTTACAGGACTGGTGACCGTGTTCAGAACTATGGCGTGGCGCTCCAGCGGCAAAACTAATGTGGACCTTATTGACAATCTTGCAAGTATGTACTGTAGTTTTACTGTTAGAAAAATGCATTATTTTATAGGACCTCAGGCTTCAGTCACAACCCAAGGACAGGTCTTTATCTCTCTGTACTACTTGCCCTCAGAATTTGTTTTCATAGGATAGATACATTTACATTAGGGATGGCAATCGATTGCAGAATTGCTAATTGGTTAACCGCAAAACGTTTAGACTGATTAACCAGTTAGTCATGTCAAGATATATAAACATTTTGACATTTTCTTTTCATATACACAAGAAGGCTAAAAAAAGCGTTAATAGCTACAATTCTGTTTTTTATTTTGATTTGGGAATTTTAAGTACATATGAGTATATTTTAATTTAATTTCAGTAGACAAGAAAAAAAATAAGAAAACCATGAATCCTGGTTGAGAAATCAGACAGGAATAATTTTCCAACGCATTAATGAATAACTTTTATGTCGCCCCGAAGTGGGGGCGACATATTGCGTCTGTATGCAATTTTTTTGTTCTCTGGGCTGTTTCTCGGAGATGGCTGGGACAATCTTTCTGAAACTTTCCTCAAAGGACGATCACTGGTTGTAGTTGTGTGGTCAGTCAGTTTCAAAATGGCTACTGTTACCATGGAAACCTGCAAAAAGCGACGAATTTTGTCCGCGAGTGTTATCTCTGATCCCTTGAACATTCGACATGAAACTTTATTGATTTACTGATAAGGATCTGTCATTGTGCGCTTTGCATTTAAAAATTGCAAATTGTCAATAGTTGCCATGGAAACAGGGGAAAAGTGAAAATTCTTTAAATTTGATTTTTAGATCAAAGTACCAAAAGTACTGATGTCCAAGCTTAGCTAATGGGTATTGTTTTAGTGATGAAAAAATGAAAGTCTTGTCCAGTTCGGGGCGACATATGCTATTGCTTGCAATAGCCAACTTTCTAGTTTACTTTGTTTGTATAATAATATAATTTAACAAATAACGGCCAAATGTAGACATACTATAATTAAAAGTGGTTATCTTTTTATATCATTAAAAACACAGAACTATCTGATGTTTAAAAACGGTAATAATTAACACTTTACGCACTGATCAATTACTCCTGCGATCTCAATCTGGAGAGCTATAATTACCTCCAAATATTCTTAATTACAAGATGTGTGAAAACACTAAATAAACATCCATGCAGATGTTTCCTCTAGTATAAAAAAAAGGAACTTTTAGGAAACTGCGTTTAAATTTACGTATTTTTTATTTTTTCTGACTAACCGATTAGGATTGTTCTGATCGATTAATCGATTAACCGGTTACAAATTGCCATCCCTAATTTATATATATAACCTTACATTTCAATGCGTTGCATTGATTTTGGCATGGATCTGATAACTTATTCCAAAATGAATCACTGTATCTCAATCTTTTTTCTATAGAGAATGATATTTTAAAGACTCCACGTGTCATAGATGTTATGAAGAAAGTCGACAGAGGCCATTTTGCCAAGTTCAATCCCTATAATGATTCTCCTCAGACCATTGGATACCATGTGACCATCAGCGCCCCACACATGGTATGGATAATTTAATGGAAAGTTAAAAGAACTTTTTAGCTTACCTGAGCTGAAGGCTCAAGTGAACTTTTCTGATCAAAATTTGTCCGTTGTCTGTCGTTGGCGTCGTTGTTGTTGTAAATTTTTCACATCTTCATCTTCTTCTTAAGAACCACTGGACCAATTTCAACCAAACTTGCTACAAAGTATCCTTGGGCAAAGAGGATTCAAATTTATTCAAATGAAGGGCAGAAGGGGAGATAATTATACATTAGTGAAAAATTAATGGCATTCTTAAAAATCTTCTCAAGAACCATTGGGCCAGAAAAGATGAAACTCATGTTGAATCATCCTCAGGTAGTGTACATTCAAGTTTGTTCAAATCATGACCCTGAGGTAGGGTGGGGCCACAATGGCCGATCCAAGTTTTACATAGGAATATATAAGAAAAATCTTTAAAAATCTTCTTCTCAAGAATCATTGGGAGGGAAAGATGAAACTCATGTTGAATCATCCTCAGGTAGTGTACATTCAAGTTTGTTCAAATCATGACCCCCGGGGGTAGGGTGGGACCAAAATGGCTGATTAAAGTTTTTTATAGGAATATATAGGGAAATCTTTAAAAAATTTCTTCTCAAGTACTGCAAAGCCATGATTACGGTAGTGATATTTATATGGAAGCATCCTCAGGTAGTGTAAATACTAGTTTGTTCAAATCATAACCTCCAGGGATAGGGTGGGGCTACAATGGGGGTAGGGAGGGAAAAAATGGGGAGTTAAATTCAAATCATTACAAAGTAATATATATACTGTAGACGTACTTTTTTCCATGGGTTCATAATTCCGCGGAATCTCAATTTCTGTTTAATCCGCGTGGAGAAAATTTCGCGGATTTTCTAGATTGTCACTATATGCCTTACATTTATATCAAGTACGCTTGGACAAACTTCCGCGGAAAATTTGTGACCGCGTACATAGCGTAAATTAATACCACGCGGAAAAAAGTACTTTTACAGTAAACAAAATGTTAAGGCCATAATAAAAATATTCCTAGATTCTCATCCCCGCCCGCCCCGATTTTATACCCCCGCCTCGATTTTTTTATTTCTGTTTTCTTCGTCTTAATTCTGATCGGGATCGGTATTCATCTACCATTCTACTTTCGTTTTAAATCCTGCGAAAGTCGACATGATTTTGACAGCTGAAAAGATAGTAATTGCTGTAATACATGCGTATATATTTTAAACAAGGGTCATTGGTTGAAAAAGATTGGTGATGATGTGAAGTAAGAGATATTTGAACCTTTAATATGACTTTTATTCGGGTATTGTAGATAAGATTACACCGATTGAAAAGGTCAATAAAAAATCTGCTAAATTGAAAAAATAAAAAATATAAAATAAAAGCCGCCCGCCCGCCTCGATTTTTAAAAAAATTTGGATGAGAATCTAGCAATTTATTTATCATGGCCTAAAAAAAATCTTTAAAAATCTTTTTCTCAAGAACTCTCTCAAGAAGTTGTATGCAGTATTGATATGGAGGCATTCTCAAGTAGTATAAGAATTCAAGCCCCCTCCCCCCACCCCCTCGTTAAACTTTTCAATTTGGATCTGATTTGTGGTTTTTCCTAGCTCAGGTGAGTGATGTGGCCCCTAGGCCTATTGTTACTAATCATACCAATGTGAATGACATTTCATCTAACTTATAATGAGTTTTAACTAAAATGGGTCAAAGAATTGTTGTCCCAAGTAAAGTTTGGTGAAATTAAAAATGATATTTTTGTCTCTGTCTTTCGGTCAAACTATAACATCCGGAATCTTTTGAATGTTAAATGGATAGATTGTATTTTAGTTGATATTTTTGATACAAAATGATTGTTCAACTTTTGATAAGCCTAAAATATTCCTTGGTTACTGATGAACGTCACCTAATTTCATCTTTTCAGGAATATTTCGTATTGTCAATGTAAAATTTGCTTTTCAAAAATCACTAGAGGTAGGATATGATATGTAGTTATTGTTGTCAAAATAGGTTAGATGTATTGTACATATTGTAATACAATGTATAACACTATAATAACTTCAAATTTCTTTGAAAATTATTTAGCTGTAAAAGTTGACTGCTTCTTGTTATATAAGTACATGTGTATTAAAGATATGTGTGTTAGTTTTACATTTTATTTTTTGGTATAAAATTGATACAGATTGTAAACACAGGAGTTTTGATGCTAACTTTTTTAAATGTATAAATTATGTGTCTCTTCAGCATGCCCACGCCTTAGAACTTCTATCAGATCACCTGGCAGAAGGAAAGAGAGCACTGGATGTGGGATCAGGGAGTGGTTACCTCACCGCCTGCATGGCCTTACTGGTAGGTACTGTATACTGTAAACCAACTTTTATTCGCAACAACTTTATTTCGTGATGAACCGGGGTAAACTAGTTAGCGATGATAAATTTTCGCAATCAAGCTTTTCTAATCCCTCAAATTTTTTAAAGTGATCTAAAGGCCTGTGCTGTCAAATGGAAATAATGGGAGAAAAAAACTCACCTTTTTCAAAAATTTTCTCAAGAATAGCAGGACCACAATAAGTCATATATATAAATGTTTAATTTAAATATGTAGTTAAGATTCAAGGCTGTTAAAATCAAGATCCAAAGGGTTGTTATAGTTAGGAACATTTTTATTAAGAAACAAACTTTTGCAAGTTTACAATTATCAGGACTCATAATCTGTAAATAAAAAAAGCATAAGAATTCTTTTCTAGGTGGGACCCACTGGAAGGGCTGTAGGCATTGATCATATTCCAGAATTGGTGTCAGAATCCATTGTGAATATCAAAAAAGATCCCAAATTAATCCCACTGCTAGAGTCTGGACAGATGAAACTTGTTGCTGGGGATGGGAGACAGGGGTATGCGGAGGACGCCCCTTATGATGCCATACATGTAGGGGCAGCTGCGGCAACTCTACCCCAGGCTGTAAGTATGGAAGTTTGTCAAAGGTCAAGGTCAGAAATTCATATTTTGAAAATATTACTTACAGATAAGAACTTAAGTTTTTGTTTGAACTTTCTTCATTAAAATTTAGTGTAATAACTGTCATAAAGAAGAATTCTATTGATTTTTGGGTCAAGAGGTCAAAGGTCAAGATCACAATAGGAACACCAAATTTCAAATAAATGTGGCTCAACTGCATTCAAATGATAGAAGTAAATTTTTTTTACAAGTGTTAAAAATCTTAGAGCCAAATAATTTTGCTAAGTTTAAACCATATTCAGACGAGAAATTTTTTCAATGCTGGAATGCTGGAATTGTGTTTCTTTTGTAGCTGATTGATCAGCTGGCCCCAGGAGGGAGGCTAGTCATTCCTGTGGGGCCCGAAGGGGAGAGTCAGATGTTACAACAGTATGATAAAGGAATGGATGGCACAGTCACCAGGAGGAACCTGATGGGGGTCATTTACGTGCCACTCACTAGCAAGGACAAGCAAGTTTCCAGGTGGAAATGAATCATCTTTTTTGCATGATGGAATCCTTTCTTTTTAGGTGCTTATGAAACTTGCAATTTTTTCTACTGCATTCCCTCACAAACATAACCTGTATCCTTGATTAACTCTCCCCTTTCCTTCACAATGATATTTTGTGGGATTGTGGGTACATATTATTTTTGAACTGCATCTGAAATAATAATTATGGATGTAGTAGCTACTGTGTGTTTGATTTAATCATTAATTAAGTCAACAAAGAAAAATATCCAGAGACCTGGGGTCCAGTTGGCCCCTTTTGATTTGTAGCTCTACTTGTCAGAAACCAGAGGAGCATATGCTATAGTAAGGTGTCCATTGTCCGTCTCCAACCATCTGTAAACAATTTTGTTGACTTAAGCGTCCGGATATCTGAAGGTCCACTGTATATTTGTGTAGTCCACTTTGTTTATTAAAGTATTAAAATATACTGATATAAAGCAACATTCTTTAATATTTTCAATGGTATAAAAGCTATTAAACTAAAATCAAGGAAATTCAGGTATCCGGATGCTTCACATATCTAGACACATTGACTGGGAACAAACGTATCCTGATAAATGAGGCTCCAGTGTATATGTATATTGATCTATTTATCAGTTTTTGAATTTTATATGAAAGCACAGGTGCTTGAGGACAGGACCCCCCCCCCCCCCCCAGTCTTTTTTCACCTAAATTATATATTAGATAACACGTTTGTGATATAATCTTTTCTAAATTCAGAAAATTTGCTTAAACAAACATTTAATAAAATTTTCTACCCCACTCTATATATATACAATGTATGAAATACTTTTGTACTCGGCTTCGCTTCGCCCAATATGGATTTCACACCCTGTATGACAACACTGACTGTGTAACTAATAGTACATAAGTCGGTCCGCCTATAAGTGAGTTGTATTTTTTGTTGTTATTTTTTAGGTATTTGACATTGACCCACTTAAATATTGATATTTCATATCAATGATGTGATGTTTTAACCTAGCTTCGGTCAATATTTCTTTTTAAAATAACCTGGATATTTGATTATAAATCATTTAAAGATAAGTAATACACACCGAAGATTGAAAAAAAGTATAAAAAATTTATAGATATTTATACTTTATGCATAATCCTAAAATAAATAAATAAATGAATTAATATATTAAGACTGTGTCTACCAATAAATTTTGGGATAGTTTAAAAAATACTACAAGTACCTTTGGTAGTCCTGGGGCCTGGGGGTGGGGCAAAAACCACTAAAATTAATGCAATCTTTAAAAATCTATTTTTTACTCCTGGACATGAAGCAGTTATTAAAACTGTTGGTTAATTGTAATCAGTATTGAGTCCTCTTCCAAAATTGTGAAATTCATGGCCCCCGGGTCAGGGGTTATAGTGCTAGGGCGGAGCTAAACAGGTTATATAGTGAAAATGCATTATTTCTTTGAAATTCTTCTTTTCTGCTCCTGGGCATTAGATAAACTAAGCAAGTGCATAGGTAAGTTGAAAATGACCGCCTTTTCCAAAATTGTGAATTTCATGGCCCCAGGGTCAGGGGTTCTAGTGCTAGGGCAGGGCTCTATAGATTATATAGTGAAAATGCATAAATTCTTTGAAATTCTTCTTTTCTGTTTGTGGGCATTAAATAAACTAACCAAGTGCATAGTTATGTTGAATAAGACTGCCTCTTCTCAAATTGTGAATTTAATGGACCCAGAGTCGGGGGTTCTAGTGGTAGGGTGGGGCTATATAGATTATATAGTGAAAATGCAAAAATTCTTTGAAATTCTTCTCAACAAAGTGCATAGCTATGTTGAATAAGGCTGCCTCTTCCAAAATTGTGAATTTCATGGCCCCAGGGTCAGGGGTTCTAGTGCTAGGGCGGGGCTATATAGATTATGTAGTAAATCAAAGTACTCAGAAGTACAGAGAGCCGGGTTCATTTACAGAGTAGAATGGATTTCTTACATGAATCACGTTTATATACTGATGAAAAAATTATTTTAAAACTATCAATATAAATGATAAGACACTGACAGTGAGTTTTTCAATCCTAATACCACGGTCCGATTTTGTCAGAATCAGAATTAATCTGGTACCGCAGCTGAATGTAAACAAACAGGCCAGTCTGGTTCCCTCTCCTGCTTTACCTCGTATGTGTAGAGAACTACGGTAACACTGATTATCAAAAATCCTTACGCTAATGAACTATGTTCTTTGACTTATGAAGTTTTCAAAGTCATTACAACTAATGTTTATTTTATATAGATAAAACTTCGTTTTATTTTTGTTGCTTTATTTGGCATTTGTATTATCTCAAAAGCGGTTGAGAGTAAGAACTATATTTTTGCACGTAACTTTAAAATGGCGACTATGGGGTCAACATCCTGCCTTGAACAGGATCACATAAGCCGGCAATTGCTCTTTGAGCAATAAGCCCGGCTAAAAATGAATTTTTTCTTTGAAAATCTTCCTCTTTGCTCTTGAGTATTAAATAAACTAACCAAGTACATAGTTATGTTGAATAAGGCTACTACCTCTTCCAAAATTGTGAATTTCATGGCCCCTGGGTTGGGGTTCTGGTGTTAGGGCGGGGCTTTATTGATTATATAGTGAAAATGCATAAATTCTTTAAAACTCTTTTCTGCACCTGAGTATTTAACCAATGAACTATGCACATAGTTATAATGAGGAAGGATGCCTCTTTGAGATTTTTGAATTTCAGGGTCCCTGGGTTAGGGCTTCTTGTGTTAGGGCAGGGCTCTAATGTTTATATAGAGAAAATGCATGAATTCTTTGAAAATCTTTTCCTTTGTTGTTGGGTATAATGCCAATGATCTTAGTATATATTTATGACAAAAAAACTGCTTCTTCCAAAAATAGTTAACTTCCTGGCTCCTGGGACAGAGGTATTTTGAAAGGGGGGGGGGGGGGTAACATAGTCTGAAATAATTTAATGCTTTGAAATCTGCACTTTGGTATTAATCAACAGCATAATGTAATAAGATTTTTAAAAATTCTAAAATTTTGAAAGATGTAGCCCCAGGGTCAGTGGTTCCTATGGGATGGGGAGCTCAACTGTGGACCTGCCCTAACACAAGAAGCCCTGACCCAGGGGCCCAGAAATTCACTAAAAGTGGAAATGCATTTTCTCTTTGTTACTCTGATCTACCTGGCTACCCCTGGGTATAAGTAACCAAAATAAGCATGCCGAGTGTATAATTATGATAAGCAATGGTGCCTCTTTCAAAAGTGTGAATTTCATGGCCTTTAGTTTAAAACATGAATCAAATTCAATTGTTGGAAAGTTGTGGCATGATACTCAGGTGACCTATAAGGCCCATGGGCCTCTTGTTTTTATTTTGATGAATGGTGTTGCCATGGTTACTAAACTTGAAAAATTCTGTTTATTTTTTTAAAGGCTTTTCTTCATACAGTTTGATTATGTTTGTGATAAATTTTGACACAAGTAGAGAATAAAAAAAGGATCATTATTCTATTTTAATATTGCTCAATGGCGTTGCAAAGTTTCAAGTGCAACCATTTTCTATCTTTGTTATCAGTTCAAGCCAGTAGAGCTACAGTCTTATCAGAAATTTCTGGTTGATATTTTATAAAAGTTGGTGCTTCGCTTTTTCATGTAAAGATTAATGATCCTAGTGAAATCAACTGACTTGTAATGAAGTTCTGCATGAACTCCAGACCTGTTTACTCTTACAATTTCGGCGTATTTTATACGGATTTTTAGTACAAAATACGTCTCACGTTATGATGTTATGA
>NW_026924152.1:0-229429 GCF_032062105.1 Saccostrea cuccullata | reverse complement strand
ACGAAATGAAAAAGAATCAACGGAGTGAGTTTAGGGACTTCATTTCATTAAATTGATTTATTTGAATTTTTATTTAAGATTCAAGATGATTTTTTAATCCATAAATTGTACAATTATTTAATGTATTTTGATTTAAATCTTTGATAAATTTGTTCGAACAAGTTGGGAACAAAATTCCGAGTTGACTGGACACCCAGTACAGGTATGTTGACGGTGATCACACACACACGGGCCGAGTTGTCAGTTAGGGAGAAGGGGGAGGGGGCGGTTGACCGCACAGGAAGACAGTGTGCTAATTAGAGGGCTACACATACGTGTCAGTTTTCTTGTAAGGAAAGGTCTTCGATTTATTTTGATTTTTGGCATCCCGATGGATTATATTTTGAGTTTATTTCCACGCCAAAAAGGTAAGCTGTTAAAAAAACTTCATGTTTTCCCCTGTACATGTATATATTATTTTTATGTTATCTAATGCCAAATAAAATTAATGAAAATCTCTTATTTTATAGTAACAGCAATTGTGCGATAAATTGGGTAGAATATTTTCATTGATTATATTTTATAATTTTTATTTCTTCTATTAATTTAAGCAGGGACCTATATACTAACTTCAGACAGGGGGTCGATCACTTTGTTATATGAAACTACTAATACACATGATCTTCTGAACATCAGATTTGTAAGATGGGATGTTGTGAAAGCCTTTCCGTTTGTGAATATCACTGATCATGTCCAGATTTTTTACTGCTTTGATAAAAAGTGGAAACTGTTTTGAATGTGCTATAATGCTTTCTTTCGACTGAAATCCAGAACAGGTGTTCTTTGTGTCTCTATTGACTAGTTCTACATACTCATCAAGGGCCATGTTAGAGTTTTTTCCACCAGATAAATTTATGAATCTATTTGCAATTAGTCTCTCTGTTTGAATAGAAGGCAAGGTTCCTGAAACCAGAGAAGTTAAATGAATGCTTCCAATGAGATATTTTGTCTTGTGCGTTTTGTTGTACAATGGGGTCTCATATTTAGCGGAGCGAACAGATCGGTTGCCATCTGCCATGTCCACTGCAGAATCGAGATTCCTGTGTAATGCTTCAAGGCAAAAAAGTGCTAGTAAATAATCATGCAGTTCATCTTGCTTAAGGCTTGAAGCAGTACTCTTTCTTTCAGATAGTTTGGAATGGCCATGAATTTCTTTTTCTTGTGATTCCGCACTTCTAAGGTGACTGTAAGTTTTTCCATAGTAATGGCAGGAAATTCGTCCATCTTGAAAATTTGCAAACCAGTAATTTTCTTCATGATCTGGATCAGTCAATATTTGTCTTAAGTATTCAAACAAATCATCATCTCCAAAAAACCATTTCTTTACAATTCGTTCACAAATGTTATTTTATAGCCACTGGATTTTTTGGTCTTTCTTCCATGTGCAAAATTCATCAGGTAATATTTACATTTGCTGTGTTTTTCTAGTTCAATTACTGTGAAATTGATTTGAAAACCAATTTCGTGTATACTCACGCGTAGAAATATACACGGAGAAACGTGCGTTAACATGATGTCACAATGAGACTGCAGCGACGTTAGTAAATATGCAGCGATATAGGGCGAGAAACTCAAATATTTAGCATATTTTAGTTGCTATCAAACATGTAACATGTAAATATAAGGAATGTTTTTCAATTTAGTGTGAATTATTGGTGTGAGAATCACACAGACTTGCACATAGGCATATTTTTCATGAAGCGTTGGCGCGCTTCAGGAAATATGCCTATGTGACAAGTCTGTGTGATTCACACACCAATAACTCACACAAAACTGAAAAACATTCCTTAAATGATACACGCTCTTCTGAGTTGTGAATCCCTAGCTCTTGTAAAAATAATACACAGCACATAGTATCAAATACAGTGCGATACAGCATTTTATATCCCCTGTAAGAATTTTTAACTTTTCCTTTGACATTGCGTGCATTTAAAATGTTCTTGTAATAGTACATTGTCCCACGGTCACTCGCTGATTGTGTGCTACATATTTGCATCACTATTGCCTGCAAATTTTAGAAATAAAAATTATATAAATGTCTTGGCTGTTTCTTTCAAAGCATCTACTTTACATGTTTAAATTATAAACAACCTGTGGTATTTTTCATCAAAAGAATCATGAGCATTTACATTTTGTATTCCTTTAAAACATGATATTGAAATGTTACCTCAAGGCAGTTCATTAGGCGGTGGAAATCTTCAATTTTAGAAATGAATCCTTCCAATTTTTCTAACGCAGTTTCATTATTTGTCATGGCTTCTTGGGCACTCTGTATTCTCTCATCTGTTAATCTGTCTCCTATAGGAGATGAATTACTAAATATCAGCATTCCATTAATATTTTAAAGCATTACCAAAGAATGCTCTTATAATAATGTACCATTGTAGTGATTTATTTTAGCAGAGGAGGATGTGTTTCATTGACTTTCTATAACTTAGATTAATCACCAAAATGTTAAAAAGCAGATTTTAAAGCATTCAAAACCAAACTTGACAGACAGAATGTCATTTTACCTGTACAAAACTTAAAATAATTTTTTTCTGCTTATTTACATCAAACTTGTATAAATTACTCATAGATGTAAATACAATAAATGTGGATAATTTGTTCCAAACGTGTTAGTACATTCCTTTTTAAATATATTCTAAATTACCTCCAAAGAACACTTCTTCCATAATTAAGAATATCCTCTTAAAGATAGTACATAAAAATGTTTGACAAATCCACATTAAACCTACATTGATATTTAAAGGGTCGACATCTCCAACTGCTCAATCAACATTGTTACAACAAAGGTCGACAGATCGACAACTCTTACCAGGGATGGGGTAATGGTAATGTGTAATGGTAATTGACTGTAAATAATTACAAATCTCGATGTAATTGAAAGTAATGTGTAATTGACCACATTTTCAATTACAGGTAATGGTAATTTAATTAACTACTTTCCAAAAAAGCATGTTATTCACAATTACTTTTCAATTACATTAAATTACACTGGTTTTAAATAAATAAAAGATAGTCTCCTTTCCCTCAAATTCATAAACATTATTTTTGAAAGGTAAACAACTTATATTTTGGACCAAAAATTTTAAAAGTAAAATTTCTTGAAAAAAAACTTCCCTTTTTATGTCAATGTTGTTTAAATACAATGCCCCTTTTCATTAAAAAAAAATTAATTCAAATTAATCTTTATAAAGTTTACAAATAAAGTTTATATATTGATTTTTTTAGTTAATTAATCCATATAAAAATAAGAAGTCCAATGGCTTTTAATCCTTTTGTTGGCCATATCTTCAGTTTGTGTTGAAAGTTATTAACAGGTGCTTATTAGTGTCTTGAGGTCATATACTTATTCCGAAATAAACATTTTTCTCATCTTTGAATTTGTTGGTGTTTTTATAGTCATACTCTTTGACATTTAATTGTAGTATGGCACAGAATAAGTCAAATACCCACTTTTTGAGAGTAACCTATGATGTTGAACTAAGGAAATATAAGGCAACTTAGAGCATCAAAAGTACATTTAGCATCTATCACATGTTAATCGGAAATTTTGAAAATAATTCCAAAATTTAAACACATGAATTATGGTAAAATCATCTTTAAACTTTTTCTAGTCAGTATCTACATGTATGCATTTTTCTCACAAATACCCCAGTGGAAAGAATATTCAGCATGGCAGGAAAATCCTCAAATTGATCGAATATATATTAGGTTAGGGGACACAGTATTTGAAAAATGTATGTAGCTTTTAATAATATTATTGGAAAAAATGTTGTAAAATAATCTGTTATAAATGTAAATGAATATACATGACTATTAGCTTTTATTCGTGTATAAATGTAATTTGTAATTTAATATTAATAACATTTGCAAAGTAGTTGTAATTTAATTAATTACATTTTCAAAATCCATGTAATGATAATTTAATTGAAGATTTTTGGAAAGTAATTATGATTTAATAAATTACTTTCCTATGTAATTGACCCCATCCCTGACCATTACTGGTTAACCATCAATGTCACTACAAAGGTCGAAACCTCTACCTGTCAACCCGTCTACCTGTCAACCCATCTACCTGCCGACCCGTCTACCCGTTGACCTGTCTACCTATCAACCAGTCTTCCAGTCGACTTCTCAGCCCGTCTACCTGTCAACCAATTGACCTGTCAACCTGTCAACCCGTCGATATGTCAATTGCAAATCTGCTGGAAAAAATCTAATTTCCTTTATCATTATCCAACAATGCGCATTAATTCGAATTTGGTGCATGAAAATATTCCACTGAAACTAAATCGTAGTTGAGCCGAAATTTTAAGATATGCAATGTTTGCATTGACAAATTTACAAGGACATCTCATGGATTGATGGATTGATATTGCGAAAATAGTGTATGTGCAAAACTTAGAAAAATAAAGTTACTGAATCATGAACAATGTTCTATTAATTAGTGCATTTATTTAATGCATAATACGTTTCAGGTTCTCAATGATTTAAAGTTCATGGAATTCTGCATTTGTTTCAGTCTGGAAAGGTTAACTTGCAAGGCCTTCGACTTTTACAAATGAAAATTCAATACATTTTTCGGTGAAAAGTTCAGCACCAGTGCAGAATCTCACGAAGCGTTTCAGCACTTCAGAATCCATTTCCCTTATGAAGCGTTTCAAGTGATTAGGAATCAACTCTCTTTAAAATGACTACAACTGTGTCCTGTGGCAAATGCATGTTTTTTAAGATGGGACTCTAGTAGTCAATAACAAACATTGCAGTTTGCAGTAACTCCTTGTGCGTCATTTACCGTAGAATGCGCTCCTTGTTCGCCTGCCTTGGTACTCGTTTAAGTTCATGCTGGGTAAATCAACGTCTGAATGGTCCACAGAATTCACATCCTTTAATGCAGCTTGAAGCGTTTCTGCGTCGTTTGTAGGTATATATTGCATGAATACATCTAAAAATGCATCTTGAATGTTCCAAACAAGCAATACTGCATGAAAACAGGGGATTTGTAACGGAAAATAACTGACAGTTTTCCATCCAAAAACAATAATTCTTGCCACAGATTTCCATTTACCAAAATCATGCCTCAAACATGGGATTTTATTCTCAATGCCATGTGTACATTCCGTATAAAAAGAACTCCAAAATTCAGCTTATACATCCCTGGCTACTCCACCAGCATCCTCGGACACTTCCATTTCACCGTTTGGCATATTATCATTGAAGGTTTGATGACACTGTTTGTCGTGTACCCCTCTATTCTTCAATCTTTCTCTCATGACCTGACCAGGTAATTTCAAAAGATGTTCCGTTATTGGAATATTTACTGTGATGTTATTTTCAACGTTTGGATTGTTAGTTTCGGACTCTTTTAAAAGGTTCGACCTTTCCTATATGATATCAAATAAATCAGGTAAATTGTCATCATCTGATTTTCTTCAATTCTTGCTATTTTTATAGCATCAGTGAGTATGTTAGTTGGGAAGGATATGGAAATAACGAACAGTATTCAATCTCAACGTCCATTAAACAAATATACAAAATAAGAGCAGAGCAGAGCAGAGCAAACACGGACCACCGAAACATCAGAGGTGGGCTAAGACTTGGGAGCGAGTCAGTGTCCACATCACTAGTATCACGTACATGATGTTGGCCTACGATGTTATCTTCGTTCTCCACTGAAGCTAGATAGAATCTAAGCATGTGCAATTTGGTGTCTTCATACATCTGCCCAACTGTTGACTGTTCGTCCATAATTCTGTCTTGATAATGCCACGCATCAATTTCGAATTCCTCCTGTTTGCCTTACGATGACTCCCCATTTGAAAAAAATAGTGCTTTCCCCATTTGTGGCAGATCTTTTTTTTTGTTGCATCTTTGTTTAGTGTCAGTTTTCTCGTACCGCCTCCCTTCTTGCTCCTAATCTGAACACTTTTCCTTTTCGAATTGTGCATCCATCCTTATTCAATTCTTCGTCTCTATTTTTCGGCATTGTTTTTGTCGAATCGTCTGTTTTATTCCCTCTTTTCTTTTTCTGTATTACTTTCGATATCTTTCTCCTATTGATGTTGTCTTGTTTCCAACCTTTCACGGTGGACTTGCACGTTTATCTCTTTTTGTCGACGACACACGATCACTGAGGTATCTTTTTTCTCTAAGTCCTTCCCTACGTAAAGAAAATATTTGTAGAGTTCCTCGTCTGTCATCAATGTTCCAAGATCTGGTCCTATCTAGATCACTAGCCTTTGCATTGCGTATAATGGAACATTCCTTACATTCTGTAAATGTGGTTTTCTACAAAGTAATTGGAATAATTTAATGGGAACTATAAGAATGCATGCTCTTTAATAAAATGTATTATGGATAATTATACCCCCGCAAACGAAGTTTAGGGGGGTAAATTAGAATCACCATGTCCGTCTGTCTGTCCGTCTGTCTGTAGACAAGATTTTGTCCGTACCATTTCTCAGAAACTGTTGGATGGATTTGTCTGAAAATTTATACACTTATTATTCACCATATAAAGGTGTGCACCTGGGATTTTCATCATGATTGGATGATTTTTCTGCATTTTACAGGCATTTTTTCTTTTTATGTTCCCCAAACGGAGTTTGGGAACATATTGTTTTTACTCTGTTTCTTATTATGGGAACATATTGTTTTTACTTTTTTTTTCTGAATTTTCTTCTCCGGTACTTTTTTTGTCCGCGAGTGTTCTCGTAAACTACTCATCCGATCTAGGTGAAACCTTTTTAGGGTCACTAGGTATGTTATGTAGATGTGCGGAACGAAGGTCATTTTGCGCGCACGTGCGTGCATGTGCGCACACGTGTAACGCGTGAAATGACCAATATGATAGATATAGCCGTAACCTTTTAGATTTTTGATGAAATACTTTGAAACTCATAATATAAGGATATAATAGTAGTAAAGACATGATGACATGGTCAAAATAGCAAGATCTCACGCGCATGTACGTGCGCTTCGTTCCGATTGGCTGAAACTAAAGTCTTTATATCTTTTTTTGTTTTCTGACAAAATCCTTTGAAATTTTGAACATAGTCATACATTATGAATATCTACAGCATGATATATAAGAATAATCATGAATGCACGCACATGCACGTGTGCTGCAATCTGATTGGCTAAAAGTTTAAATGCCTAAAACTTTCTTAGTTCTCAATAATACAGGGTGAAATTTTTAATATGAATAGATATAATGAATGCCTACATTATTCTACCACCAAAAGTAAATTCAAGGACGTCATGCACATGCGCGCACACACAATGCGTTAAACGACAGTATACTTAAGTCTTTTGATGTTCATGCAGAATTAAGAACTTCTAAATGTAAAGACATGTAACATACTGAAGAAGATCTTTTTACCCTTGACTTTGATACTTAGGTCAAGGTCACTAGTAACCTGAATAAAATGTTGATATTAGCTATTTACCAAAATGACCTTGACCTATGAAGTTGAAATCGACCTTAACCTTTGACCTTAACCCAAGGGTAGAAAGAAACCCCCCCCCCCCACACACACACACACAAAGTAGAGAATCGCTGTAAAGCTCAAATTACACCTCGGACCCACATAACATCTCAAGGAAACCGCAGAAAAGAGCTCGAAGAAAGAGTGTTAAAATATTTAATGTGAGTTTCCAAAGTATATAGAAATTATTAATTTAATTAATTACAAATCCTGTCGTGTTTGAAATTAAAGTACAGATGAACAAAGTTGGTATATAAGCCTTCAATTTTTACATGTATTTATTCGGATGTCGTTAATAGCATTCAATTCTACTGATTTGAAACAATATTTTAATACCAAGCATCCTTTGTTTATTCAACCTTTGAAATTTAATTGATTTCTTTTTTTTAGAATTACGCAATCCCCAGAAATTCAAAATCAATATACATGTACGCTCCTTCGTTAAAAAAATATCAGGTATTTGCATTCATGAAAAATATATTAAGAAGAAGGTCTTAAAGAATATTGGTCACATTAGCTGATACGAATGTCTTTATAAATATCTATTGTAAACCCCAGAAAGTAGCCTCCTATGCATTGGAAAAAATAAATAGTTCCGGTCAAAAACCTTTACATGTATATATTTATTTACATAGTATATAAAATTTACTAGGCCCAGGTACCAGGTACCAGAGTTGTCAAAATGACCAGAGAGGAGATATATATATAAAAAAATCTGAACAGATTAAAGGAAAATCCCTTTTCTATGCATGGAACTAAAATTGACTAAGTTCATTTTGATTGGTTAGCCATCTGCGTGATATCCTTAGTCGACTTTAACACTGCCTTGTCGTCGGAATAAAACCAACTTTGAGCTCGAGCTTAAAATCATTAGAGAATTTAAATGTGAATAGGTATTTAAAAAAATGATATATACTTGAAATGTGGTAACTTTATATCTGTATTTTTTCTATTATTCGCGGGATAGAAAGATGTGTTAATCGCTTAACCAACATGCCATGATCATCTTGCATATGCATGTACATGTACACGTACGTGTGCGCCCATGCAAAACGTTAAACGATATATAGTTGATATCATTGTAATTTTTATATCTTTCAATGAAATCCTTTAATACTTAGTATATTTATAAAAGGTCTTACAGGAAAAGCTATGGCACGAAAAGGGACATGGGGAGCGTTTGGGGAACATCTGTAACGGTCCCCGTTACAATTAGCCCTAGTTATTATTAAGGTCTTCCGTCTCAACGGAAGACCTTATAGTGATTGTATTGTTTCTTATTATTATTATTATTCTTTTTTTGACAAAATTTTGTGCACGCGATTTCTCGAAAACTATTCAGCGGTTTTCAACGAAACTTTCACAAAAAATGCGTCATTATATGAAGTTGTGCAGTCTATAATTTTTTTTGGAAAATTCGCTTCCGGTGCCAAGTTATGGACAATTTCCTGATTTTAAAATGCGTTTTTGTCGCGCACTTTTATCGAAAATGGCTAAAGATATGAACTGGAGACTTATTCGAGACGATAGCTCGTGACTTTCTGGTTTGCAGAATCACCTTTTTGTGCGTCGTCAGTACTTCCGGTTTTTGCGAGATGCGAATTATAAAAATCGTATTTTTCTAACTTTTTTCTTTTTCAGTATTTTTCGTTTATTTTTAGTATGTTAATTGAAAGCTTTCTTATAATGCTTACTATATAATTTGTTTGAATGTTGATAAATCTAAAGTCTAGATATAAGCATTCAAATATCTGAAGCGGGTCCAAAATGGTGGCTGTCTCTGTCAACGCCGACATTACGCAATAGTGGTTTACGGAGGCAGCTGAGCGTTTGCTTTAACGAAAGTAACATAAGAATAAATGAAATGTAAAGGAATACTTGGATTGTCACGTCGTAGTTTCGTTGCAGTTCTGTGTCAAACTAACGTCTTCTATAATTGGTTTTGGCTGGTTTTCAAAGTAGAAAAAGAAAAGACTAAATGTGCAAATGAAATTCGATAAGAAATATCTTTTGTGCATCACGGAAAAACAGATCTTAAATCATGCTTATAAGTAATACTTTCTCAAAAAAGAATATCAATTAATATTGTCAGTATAAATCTTAACCACTGTTTTTCCTGTGCACACTTGTGTCATATTAAACTAATAAATAAGACAAAAATAAGATTGCTTCATGGAGTTTATTTTAGAATTCTTGTCTCAAAGACCTGATTCAAGTTACTGAGCATAAAAGATATCTGATTCCTTGACCATCGAAGGGCGAGCCATGTTTTCGCGCGAAACGTTTCAACCTTTTTCGATTAACTAATCGGGATAGTTCACTTTTGGGATAAACAGGAAATTGAAAAAATTCAAACCGTTTCACCGCTTTAGTGTTACATGCATATATACAATATGGAATTTTTAAAATGTGTTTAACATACTTTTTAAATCTCCAATCTTAGGCTATAAGAACATCCTTTTTTTAATTTCATTGAAGCTATTACACCTGATTAATAGAACATTCCAAAGAAAAGGTGCGAAGATTAACTCGTGGCGTTTGGCGCTAAATTTTGAATAGTGACCCGCCTGTGATAATTTTAAGAGAGAAGCACTGTTTCCTGAATATATTATACAAGTAGATTAGGAGTAGAGGTCACAATATTAAGAGCGTTGGAATTTCATGCTGGCGACTTGCGTTCAATCCCCTTGTGTGCAATTTTTTGTTGCTTTTTTTTTTTTACATTTTCAGCTCCATTTTACGTTTTCTTTCCAATCGGACGGAAGACCTCTCGTTGCTCGCAACGAGTTTTTCATCTAGTTATTATTATGTTCCCCAAACGAAGTTGGGGAACATATTGTTTTTACTCTGTTTCTTATTATTATTATTTTTCTTCTTCTTCTTCTTCCTGGGTACTTTTTTGTCCGGGAGTGATCTTGTAAACTGTTCGTCCGATGTAGGTAAAACCTTTTTAGGGTTAGTAGACATGTTATGTAGATTTGCGGAATCAAGGTCATTTTGCGCGCACGTGCTTGCAAGAGCGTGCACGTGCAACACGTGAAATGACCAATTTAATTGATATACGCGTAATTTTTGTAATTCTTGATGAAATGCTTTGAAACTTATAATATAAGGATATTTTAGTAGCATAGACAATTTGACATGGTCAAAATAGCAAGATCTCACGCGCATGCACGTGCGCTTTGCTCTGATTGGCTGAAACTAAAGTCTCAATATCTTTCTTGTTTTTTGACGAAATCCTTTGAAATTTTGAACATAGCCATGCATTAGGATATCCTACAACACAGTATATAGCAATTATCATAAAAACACGTGCATGCACGTGTGCTGCAATCTGATTGGTTAAACTTTAAATAGCTATAACTCCCTTGGTTTTTAACCAAACAGGATGGGATTTGGAACATATATAGATATAATGGTCTTCTACAAGGAAGTATGGTCAGCATACACATGCATACACGTGCATGTACGTGCACTGCAATCTGATTGGCTGAAACTTTAAATAGCTATAACTCCCTTGGTTTTCACCTAAACAGGGTGGGATTTAGAACATAGATAGATGTAATGGACTTCTACAAGAGGGTATCGTCACCATGCTCATGTACGCACGTGCGTGCACGTGAAATGAGTAAATTCAAAAATACACTTGAATGAGCGTATTTTTAAATACTTTTGGATTAAATACTTTAATATTTAGTATATTAAAATATATAGATTGTGTAGACAAGATGATATGGTCATTACGCACATGCATTCACATGTGCATGCATGCAATGTTAAAATTTGAATGAACTTGATACACTTCTGGGTAAACATTGTTAAAGTCTCAAATGCATAGAGGTTGCCTTATCTAATGAAACTTACAGGGGATATGGTACCAAAAGGGAGTTGGGGAGCGTTTGGGGAACATCTGTAACGGTCCCCGTTACAATTAGCACTAGTTATTATTTTTTTTCTTATTTCTTCTCCTGTACTTTTTTTGTCCGCGAGTGTTCTCAGAAACTGTTCACCCAACTGAGCTAAAACCTTTTTAGGGTTAATAGGTGTGTAGTGTAGGTGTGCGGAACGAAGGTCATTTTGCGCGCATACGCACGCACGTGCGTGCGCGTGAAATGAGTGAATTGACTGATATACTTAAAATAGCTATTACTTTTACATTTTTTGATGAAATGATTTGAAACTCATTATATAAAGATATATTAATACTATTGATAATGTGACACTGTCAAATTAGCACGAACTCACGCGCATGCACGTGCGCTTCGCTCTGATTGGCTAAAACAAAAATCTCAGTATCTTCTCTGTTTTTTGATGAAATGCTTTGAAATTCAAAATATAGTCATGAATTAGGATATCCTACAATATGATATAGAAAAAATTTCATGAAATCACGCGCATGCACGTGTGCTGCAATCTGATTGGCTGACACTTTAATTGACTATATCGCCTTTGTTTTTTGTCGAAATGCTTTGAAATTTAAAACATAGTCATACATTAGGATGCCCTGCAATATGATATACAAAAAATTTCAAGAAATAACGCGCATGCACGTGTGCTGCGATCTGATTGGCTGAAACTTTAAATGACTATATCTCCTTTGTTTTTTGACGAAATGCTTTGAAATTTAAAACATAGTCATACATTAGGATGCCCTGCAATATGATATACAAAAAAATTCAAGAAATTACGCGCATGCACGTGTGCTGCGATCTGATTGGCTGAAACTTTAAATGACTATATCTCCTTTGTTTTTTGACGAAATGCTTTGAAATTTAAAACATAATCATTCATTAGGATATCCTACAATGCCATATAGAAAAATGATCATGAAATCACGCGCATGCACGTGTGCTGCAATCCGATTGGCTGACACTTGAAATGGCTATAACTCCCTTGTTTTTCAACCAAACAGGATGGGATTCAGAACATAAATAAATATAAGGGACTCCTACAAGAAGGTATGGTCATCATGCACGTGCACGCACGTGCGTGCATTTGGAACGAATGAAATTAGAAATACACTTGAATGAGTGATTAATAATTTTGGACTGAATGCTTTCACAAATAGTATATTACAGGGAATATGGAACTAAAAGGGAGTTGGGGAGCGTTTGGGGAACATCTGTAACGGTTCCCGTTACAATTAGCACTAGTTTATTTTGTGATTTTGTTTGGCTTATAACTAGAAAACTATTAGACTTACAATCATCAAACTTGGACAATTTATGCATTTTGGGCAGATGGTGTGTCCCGACCTATTTCAAGGTCACTGTGACCTTTAGTTTAAGTGATTTATATAAAAAATTAATTCTTTAAAATTTTTAATTTCATTATCCTAAAAAATGTAAAAATGTAGTTGTATCCTTATTAAAAAAATGCTAAATTAAGTAAAAACTTATTTTTTAACATATACTTTACAGCAAATTCTATAAAAAAAAATGTTAATGATTTGAGAAGAATTCAGTTTGTCCCATGGGCATAATTATCAAGCACTGGTCAAGGAGAATTTTTGATAGCAGAAATGTGCATGTCAGATTAGAGAGAAATTAATGTGTTCATTGTTGGGGAGTTAACTGGCAAGAGCAAGAGTATCATCTTAATTCATCTCTTGGGAGTTGGGCAAAAAGAAATGGCCTTACAGTTGCTTGTATTAATTAAGAGTTCTTGATGGCTGTAGTTCAGAAAAAGATCTTTCAATTGGTGTAATGTAATTAAAACAAATTAATTTTATAGTGTATGATTAAAACTGAATTATTATTGTATAATAGAATTAAATTAAATTATACATGTGTTCATTGAAAAAAATTACATTTCAATTTTTATATATTTGCAGCAAATTGCAGTCATGTCTCACTTAGAATTCTGTGTCAATCTGTTAATCAAGGTTACTTGATTTTCTTGCACCCTAACCAATTTATGATTATCAAACAATATTTGATGGGCATATCATGCTGTGGTGGGGCACTTTATTAGACATTATTATGCTTCCTGTCAATTTGTCTCTATATAGCCCATACCCTACTATTCTCGCATAGTGGTCTAAGGATTTATATAGCGTAAGCATACTATGCCGAAATAGAGCACGGCTTTACTTTCTGAAGAAAATTCTACATTAGACTCATCGGGAATCGAACTCACGACCATGAGGTTGCCAGTCCGATGCCTTATCGATTACGCCACAGAGACGATCACTGATCAGGAGAATTTTATTAAATATATAAACTTAATTTATACAATTGACACAAGAAGGAGAAAATAGACAAATATTATTTGAAAACAGTTATATTTATTCTAAGGAATCTGAGATAAATGTGTACAACAGAGTTTCAAACTAATTATAAACAGATCGTTAGATGAATTGATATCATGGGGTCATTAAAACGCTTTTTTATAAAGCGCTTGATTGAAGGATGTAAAAGAAAATTATTAATGAAAATCAACGTCTGTAAACAAATCAGTCTTACCAACAAAACAGAAAATAAAGATGAGTATCTTTGTGACAGAAAATTCTTACTTATTTAGAGAAAATACTAGTAACCAAAATAACTAAGCATGCAACTAATTCTAGCATGAAGATTTTGAATGAATTTTTGCAAGTGCGCTGTGAGTTTTTGCAAGTGCGCTGTGTTACCACCGTTATTTTCAGGAAAAAATCAAATGGATTGCCGCATAAATAATCACAACAGTCAGCATAATAATAACAATAGTGTTGCATTATGCATGTACTATGCCTAAATAGTAGGCAGGGTTTGACACATAGTGCACTCGCCTCCGGCTCGTGCACCATGTGTCAAACCCTGCCTACTATTTAGGCATAGTACATGCATAATGCAACACTATTATATAAATAGTAACACCTCTTACTAGATCCATAAAATATTTCTGAATTGGCACCTACTCTGAAAAACCCAGCGGGGGTATTTGTCCCTATTGGACAGTTCTAGTTATTATCAGTATGTATGGCAATAAAAAAAATCAGTGATAGACTAACTAATAAATTTAGATATTTCAAACAAAAATAATCTACCATACCTCTGATTCTTTATCTTCTGGAAAGCGATCATTTACAAGTCGCTTGAAGTGCTTCATACAGTAGGAGTGGCTGTGCCCACTTGCATACTCTTCATACATGTTTTGAATGGAGTAGCATGTTGGAAGCATCACATTCCCGTTGTTTGGTTGGACCTCCCCATGGGCACTAGCTGAGCTTCTGATGAAGTTGTCAACATCAGCTATCCGGGGCCTGTCATATCTTGGGGATGTTTTCGCATCTTTGTCAGTGCTTGTCTTTCTCTTCAGAACATAGTATCTTAAAACAGAAACATAGGACTGTAAACCCAAGTGGTTGTTGCTTAAAATTAACGTTCTTTTAATTTCTTTGTTTATTTCACTTAAAAACTAAGGTACTTCTGACCAAACATCAGACCTAATTATCGATACTGTTAATGACTGAAAAAATAAAGAAATTACAAGAACAATACTGGCGATGAAAAGTATATACCTTTAAAACCTCCACTCTTCCCATAGTAAATCTAATATTATTAGCCAGGCTGAAGACTGCACTAAAAGATTTTACTGGCGGGTTGTAAAACGCCTCTACCTACTTCTTCTCTTCCTCTTCAAGGTGAAAGGAAGTTTCCATGATCTATTATAATTGAAATATAATTGATAAAGCCAATTTATAATTCATATCAGCTGTTTCTGTGTGTTTTTGTTTATTACTTAAGATATGTATATATATTGTCCAACAAGGTATGAATAAATTACCTACTATCGAGTCACTTTTCAGCTCGTATCCGTAGATGTCTGAATACAATGCTTTAAGAATCTTAAATTTTCCTCCTGTGTTTAGTTTTGCTGTCATGTTGGCCTTAAAAGTTGACATTATGATAGTTTTAATTTCTGCAAGGACGGAGAACAAATACTTGATGGTCTTTCCAGGAGGGGAAAATCTAGACTTGATTGGTCTTGTGTCCCTATTTTCTAGGACCAATATGGAAATGTTCTGAAAAAAATGAAAACATTAGTTACTTTCATGACTATATTCCATATATTAATGTTTGTGCTTATCCATTTTGTACTTAAATGTCTAAATAATACATGTATTTAAATTTGTTTGAAAAATTGCTTGAACACCCAGGTCTTATTGATAGTTCCATGAAAAATTCAGCACACTTGATATTCATGGGAAAAAAATCATATAAACGAACGAGTAACTTTAAATGTCTACCCATGACTCTTTTTTTGGGGGGGGGGGTGGTGTCAATATCAAATTCATACAATTCATATGAAATAGCTGGAGAACTTGATTTGTGACGTAATTTCATTATCATTGTAAATTTTAATTTTTTTAACGTACTTTTTTAGATTTCTGTTTTTAGGTCACCTGAGTAATCTTAAGTTGCTATCCGTTTTCATTCGTCATTGTGCGTTATTTGAAAGAAATTACTTCAGCATCTCTACAGCCACTGAACCAATTTCAACGAAAATTTGCATAAAGCATCTGTGGGTGAAGGGGAACATACAATATTTAATTTCATGATCCCTACCCCACTGGGGTCCGAGAGAGTGGGGCCAAAACTACTAAAATTAATGCAATCTATAAAAATCTTCTTCTCTACTACTAGACCATAAGCAATCAAACTGTTTGCATGATTGTAATTAGTTTTGAGTCCTCTACCAAAATTGTGAATTTCATGGCGCTGGTGTCAGGGGTTTCAGTGCTAAGACGGGGCTAAAACAATTATATAGTGAAAATGCATTATTTCTTTGAAATTTTGTTCTCAGCTCCCGGGTATTGAATAAACTTTCGAGTACAAATTTATAATGAGCAAGATTGCTAATACCGAAATTGGTTTTTTATATGGCTCCAGGGTCAGGAGTTCCAGTGTTAGGGCGGGGCATAATTGATTATATTGTGAAAAAAAATTCTTTGAAAATCTTTTCTCTGCACCTGTGTATTGATGTTCATAATATATTGGCCTGTTTAAATGCTATATTACTGTAATTTTAACTTTTATTAGCCTTTCTGTACTTGTGATTTTCAAGATTGAGATGTAAATAAATAATTTATAGACTAATTACCTAACTACCGGTATTGAAGTCTTTGTATCCTGATATGTATCGCACAATGAAAAACTGCTTTGAAATCTCACTTCATAACTTGAATATTTATTTATGCTTCAAAGTGTTTTATGCGGTTACAGTCTTTGGGGTGTAGAAATTGATTTGGTACTGTTTTATGAATGTTACATTTTAAATTGCACTGAACTTTGTCTGCTAATTGTCTGACTTTTTCATTTAATGAGATAGATGACCATGTTTCAGTTTTCAATTACAGTAATTTTTATGGTCCTTTCTTTTTTACATGTTGCAATTGGTTAACGTTGAGCTGCCAAAATTTTTTAACGGAAAATAGTAAGGAGGGGTCAGTAACTTACCCAAATCCCACGCTGCTGTAAATGTTCTGTAAATGGACATGCAATGGGAGCGCATTTTTCCATTTTGTTAACTTTAAAACATTGACACTGAGACGGTTAGCCTTTTAAAAGTGAAAGGATAATACAAGTATGCATTTTAAGAATTACGAATGTTCAATTCTATTTGAATAAAGTATAGACAACCAGTTAGGAAAATTCCGTTATTGTTAACTTTGATATAGAAATATCGAAATCAGAAGTTCATTTCGAGAAATCTTTTGTGAGGTGCATTTAAACGCTTGTTTCACCTTACTCAAACATTTTAAAGGTTGGCATGTCTGTTTTTGTATTAGCAATAGTACAGTGTATATATAATATGATCATGAAACTTACAACTGATTACTGGTCAATCTTCACAGTGTCATCTTGCAGCGTGACAACTTTCATCACAACACAATTTTAACCAGTTTTGATGGTGTTTAGATGTTTTTCGTGGATCAGCAAGGCCTTGACAGTCCTGTAGGCATTATCTGAAGAGACATGTATGTTGTGTCAAACCGTGTGCTTTTGGCATAATGTCGCAACTGGACGTTATCAAGGATGTGTGCTGTCATGGTGGGGGTCCCTTAAAAATAAATACATTTAAATTAACCTTATTTGGAATATTCCATTTTTTATGAGCAGGGATTAATTGCCATATAGTTTTAATAGTAAAATGTGTAAAAAGTTGTCGATAGTTTAAAGGGTTATGGGTCTACAATAGGAGTTGTTTAAAAAAAATGAATTATAGGGGTTTAACTGATATTTTCTGAACTGCGCTATTTAACTTAATATCTTTTACATACGTTTCATATTTTGTTAACTGGGTCAGAGGTTGTCTCTATGTTTATTAATTAATTATTTACTGGTCGTTGTCTTCATTTCAAACGGTCTCTTCTTCTTCCTTTGCTGATGGGGCATTTCAGGGGTCTTCGTGAAAATGGAATTATGCCGGATTTTGGGTGATGTTATCCACAGTACTGAGGATGTCTCCAGTAGCTTCATTGGAAGAGCTCGACAACTCGGGGTCATTACAAAAGTCCGTTGCATCCATTAGATTAAATTCGTCGTCACTTGGTTTTAGTTCTTTTTGGTTGGTACGGCATTTTTATCGATTTGCAATTTGACAGTTTGTTTTTCACATTTTCCTCACAGAGATTATGCACACGGACGTAATGTACTTTTGAATTTGATTTTCGCATAAATGGTTAACTATAACAAAATGAAAAATCATAAATTGTCATTTTGCCAAAAAAACAACTTTAGTGTAAATTTCATATAACAAGATATAATTTTTAGCTCATCTCGACTTATAGCTTATGCTATACCCCCGGCGTTGGCGTCGGCGTCCCAGGCTAAAGTTTTAGGAGCAAGTCCATTCCCAAGAAACTATAAGCCCTACATAAACCAAACTTGCATGGATGTTGCATCTAGGGATATACCCTACCAGACTTGCTTCGGATGCTGGATCTGAGCTACATTTTCCAGATGAGTGACCAGGTTAAAGTTTTTGGAGCAGGTCTATTCCACAGGAACTATAACCCTTATTTGGACCAAACTTGCATGGATGATGCATCTAGGGATGGACACTATACTTCGGATGCTGGATCTGACCTACATTTTCATTCCAAAGTAACTTTAAGCCCAAGCTAAACCATACTGGCATGGATGATGTATCTAGGGATGGACACTACCAGACTTGCTTCGGATGCTGGATTTGACCTTCATTTTCATTCTAAAGTAACTATAAGCCTTAGCTAAACCAAGCTTGCATGGATGATGTTTCTAGGGATAGACACTACCAGACTTGCTTCAGATGCTGGATCTGACCTACATTTTCATTCCCAAGTAACTATAAGTCCTTCCTGAATCAAACTTGCATGGATGATGCATCTAGGGATGGACACTATCAGACTTGCTTCGGATGCTGAATCCGCAAACGAAGTTTAGGGGGGTAAATTAGAATCACCATGTCCGTCTGTCTGTCCGTCTGTCTGTAGACAAGATTTTGTCCGTACCATTTCTCAGAAACTGTTGGATGGATTTGTCTGAAAATTTATACACTTATTATTCACCATATAAAGGTGTGCACCTGGGATTTTCATCATGATTGGATGATTTTTCTGCATTTTACAGGCATTTTTTCTTTTTTATTTTGTGATTTTGTTTGGCTTATAACTAGAAAACTATTAGACTTACAATCATCAAACTTGGACAATTTATGCATTTTGGGCAGATGGTGTGTCCCGACCTATTTCAAGGTCACTGTGACCTTTAGTTTAAGTGATTTATATAAAAAATTAATTCTTTAAAATTTTTAATTTCATTATCCTAAAAAATGTAAAAATGTAGTTGTATCCTTATTAAAAAATGCTAAATTAAGTAAAAACTTATTTTTTAACATATACTTTACAGCAAATTCTATAAAAAAAAATGTAAATGATTTGATAAGAATTCAGTTTGTCCCATGGGCATAATTATCAAGCACTGGTCAAGGAGAATTTTTGATAGCAGAAATGTGCATGTCAGATTAGAGAGAAATTAATGTGTTCATTGTTGGGGAGTTAACTGGCAAGAGCAAGAGTATCATCTTAATTCATCTCTTGGGAGTTTGGCAAAAAGAAATGGCCTTACAGTTGCTTGTATTAATTAAGAGTTCTTGATGGCTGTAGTTCAGAAAAAGATCTTTCAATTGGTGTAATGTAATTAAAACAAATTAATTTTATAGTGTATGATTAAAACTGAATTATTATTGTATAATAGAATTAAATTAAATTATACATGTGTTCATTGAAAAAAATTACATTTCAATTTTTATATATTTGCAGCAAATTGCAGTCATGTCTCACTTAGAATTCTGTGTCAATCTGTTAATCAAGGTTACTTGATTTTCTTGCACCCTAACCAATTTATGATTATCAAACAATATTTGATGGGCATATCATGCTGTGGTGGGGCACTTTATTAGACATTATTATGCTTCCTGTCAATTTGTCTCTATATAGCCCATACCCTACTATTCTCGCATAGTGGTCTAAGGATTTATATAGCGTAAGCATACTATGCCGAAATAGAGCACGGCTTTACTTTCTGAAGAAAATTCTACATTAGACTCATCGGGAATCGAACTCACGACCATGAGGTTGCCAGTCCGATGCCTTATCGATTACGCCACAGAGACGATCACTGATCAGGAGAATTTTATTAAATATATAAACTTAATTTATACAATTGACACAAGAAGGAGAAAATAGACAAATATTATTTGAAAACAGTTATATTTATTCTAAGGAATCTGAGATAAATGTGTACAACAGAGTTTCAAACTAATTATAAACAGATCGTTAGATGAATTGATATCATGGGGTCATTAAAACGCTTTTTTATAAAGCGCTTGATTGAAGGATGTAAAAGAAAATTATTAATGAAAATCAACGTCTGTAAACAAATCAGTCTTACTAACAAAACAGAAAATAAAGATGAGTATCTTTGTGACAGAAAATTCTTACTTATTTAGAGAAAATACTAGTAACCAAAATAACTAAGCATGCAACTAATTCTAGCATGAAGATTTTGAATGAATTTTTGCAAGTGCGCTGTGAGTTTTTGCAAGTGCGCTGTGTTACCACCGTTATTTTCAGGAAAAAATCAAATGGATTGCCGCATAAATAATCACAACAGTCAGCATAATAATAACAATAGTGTTGCATTATGCATGTACTATGCCTAAATAGTAGGCAGGGTTTGACACATAGTGCACTCGCCTCCGGCTCGTGCACCATGTGTCAAACCCTGCCTACTATTTAGGCATAGTACATGCATAATGCAACACTATTATATAAATAGTAACACCTCTTACTAGATCCATAAAATATTTCTGAATTGGTACCTACTCTGAAAAACCCAGCGGGGGTATTTGTCCCTATTGGACAGTTCTAGTTATTATCAGTATGTATGGCAATAAAAAAATCAGTGATAGACTAACTAATAAATTTAGATATTTCAAACAAAAATAATCTACCATACCTCTGATTCTTTATCTTCTGGAAAGCGATCATTTACAAGTCGCTTGAAGTGCTTCATACAGTAGGAGTGGCTGTGCCCACTTGCATACTCTTCATACATGTTTTGAATGGAGTAGCATGTTGGAAGCATCACATTCCCGTTGTTTGGTTGGACCTCCCCATGGGCACTAGCTGAGCTTCTGATGAAGTTGTCAACATCAGCTATCCGGGGCCTGTCATATCTTGGGGATGTTTTCGCATCTTTGTCAGTGCTTGTCTTTCTCTTCAGAACATAGTATCTTAAAACAGAAACATAGGACTGTAAACCCAAGTGGTTGTTGCTTAAAATTAACGTTCTTTTAATTTCTTTGTTTATTTCACTTAAAAACTAAGGTACTTCTGACCAAACATCAGACCTAATTATCGATACTGTTAATGACTGAAAAAATAAAGAAATTACAAGAACAATACTGGCGATGAAAAGTATATACCTTTAAAACCTCCACTCTTCCCATAGTAAATCTAATATTATTCGCCAGGCTGAAGACTGCACTAAAAGATTTTACTGGCGGGTTGTAAAACGCCTCTACCTACTTCTTCTCTTCCTCTTCAAGGTGAAAGGAAGTTTCCATGATCTATTATAATTGAAATATAATTGATAAAGCCAATTTATAATTCATATCAGCTGTTTCTGTGTGTTTTTGTTTATTACTTAAGATATGTATATATATTGTCCAACAAGGTATGAATAAATTACCTACTATCGAGTCACTTTTCAGCTCGTATCCGTAGATGTCTGAATACAATGCTTTAAGAATCTTAAATTTTCCTCCTGTGTTTAGTTTTGCTGTCATGTTGGCCTTAAAAGTTGACATTATGATAGTTTTAATTTCTGCAAGGACGGAGAACAAATACTTGATGGTCTTTCCAGGAGGGGAAAATCTAGACTTGATTGGTCTTGTGTCCCTATTTTCTAGGACCAATATGGAAATGTTCTGAAAAAAATGAAAACATTAGTTACTTTCATGACTATATTCCATATATTAATGTTTGTGCTTATCCATTTTGTACTTAAATGTCTAAATAATACATGTATTTAAATTTGTTTGAAAAATTGCTTGAACACCCAGGTCTTATTGATAGTTCCATGAAAAATTCAGCACACTTGATATTCATGGGAAAAAAATCATATAAACGAACGAGTAACTTTAAATGTCTACCCATGACTCTTTTTTTTTGGGGGGGGGGGGGGTGGTGTCAATATCAAATTCATACAATTCATATGAAATAGCTGGAGAACTTGATTTGTGACGTAATTTCATTATCATTGTAAATTTTAATTTTTTTAACGTACTTTTTTAGATTTCTGTTTTTAGGTCACCTGAGTAATCTTAAGTTGCTATCCGTTTTCATTCGTCATTGTGCGTTATTTGAAAGAAATTACTTCAGCATCTCTACAGCCACTGAACCAATTTCAACGAAAATTTGCATAAAGCATCTGTGGGTGAAGGGGAACATACAATATTTAATTTCATGATCCCTACCCCACTGGGGTCCGAGAGAGTGGGGCCAAAACTACTAAAATTAATGCAATCTATAAAAATCTTCTTCTCTACTACTAGACCATAAGCAATCAAACTGTTTGCATGATTGTAATTAGTTTTGAGTCCTCTACCAAAATTGTGAATTTCATGGCGCTGGTGTCAGGGGTTTCAGTGCTAAGACGGGGCTAAAACAATTATATAGTGAAAATGCATTATTTCTTTGAAATTTTGTTCTCAGCTCCCGGGTATTGAATAAACTTTCGAGTACAAATTTATAATGAGCAAGATTGCTAATACCGAAATTGGTTTTTTATATGGCTCCAGGGTCAGGAGTTCCAGTGTTAGGGCGGGGCATAATTGATTATATTGTGAAAAAAAAATTCTTTGAAAATCTTTTCTCTGCACCTGTGTATTGATGTTCATAATATATTGGCCTGTTTAAATGCTATATTACTGTAATTTTAACTTTTATTAGCCTTTCTGTACTTGTGATTTTCAAGATTGAGATGTAAATAAATAATTTATAGACTAATTACCTAACTACCGGTATTGAAGTCTTTGTATCCTGATATGTATCGCACAATGAAAAACTGCATTGAAATCTCACTTCATAACTTGAATATTTATTTATGCTTCAAAGTGTTTTATGCGGTTACAGTCTTTGGGGTGTAGAAATTGATTTGGTACTGTTTTATGAATGTTACATTTTAAATTGCACTGAACTTTGTCTGCTAATTGTCTGACTTTTTCATTTAATGAGATAGATGACCATGTTTCAGTTTTCAATTACAGTAATTTTTATGGTCCTTTCTTTTTTACATGTTGCAATTGGTTAACGTTGAGCTGCCAAAATTTTTTAACGGAAAATAGTAAGGAGGGGTCAGTAACTTACCCAAATCCCACGCTGCTGTAAATGTTCTGTAAATGGACATGCAATGGGAGCGCATTTTTCCATTTTGTTAACTTTAAAACATTGACACTGAGACGGTTAGCCTTTTAAAAGTGAAAGGATAATACAAGTATGCATTTTAAGAATTACGAATGTTCAATTCTATTTGAATAAAGTATAGACAACCAGTTAGGAAAATTCCGTTATTGTTAACTTTGATATAGAAATATCGAAATCAGAAGTTCATTTCGAGAAATCTTTTGTGAGGTGCATTTAAACGCTTGTTTCACCTTACTCAAACATTTTAAAGGTTGGCATGTCTGTTTTTGTATTAGCAATAGTACAGTGTATATATAATATGATCATGAAACTTACAACTGATTACTGGTCAATCTTCACAGTGTCATCTTGCAGCGTGACAACTTTCATCACAACACAATTTTAACCAGTTTTGATGGTGTTTAGATGTTTTTCGTGGATCAGCAAGGCCTTGACAGTCCTGTAGGCATTATCTGAAGAGACATGTATGTTGTGTCAAACCGTGTGCTTTTGGCATAATGTCGCAACTGGACGTTATCAAGGATGTGTGCTGTCATGGTGGGGGTCCCTTAAAAATAAATACATTTAAATTAACCTTATTTGGAATATTCCATTTTTTATGAGCAGGGATTAATTGCCATATAGTTTTAATAGTAAAATGTGTAAAAAGTTGTCGATAGTTTAAAGGGTTATGGGTCTACAATAGGAGTTGTTTAAAAAAAATGAATTATAGGGGTTTAACTGATATTTTCTGAACTGCGCTATTTAACTTAATATCTTTTACATACGTTTTATATTTTGTTAACTGGGTCAGAGGTTGTCTCTATGTTTATTAATTAATTATTTACTGGTCGTTGTCTTCATTTCAAACGGTCTCTTCTTCTTCCTTTGCTGATGGGGCATTTCAGGGGTCTTCGTGAAAATGGAATTATGCCGGATTTTGGGTGATGTTATCCACAGTACTGAGGATGTCTCCAGTAGCTTCATTGGAAGAGCTCGACAACTCGGGGTCATTACAAAAGTCCATTGCATCCATTAGATTAAATTCGTCGTCACTTGGTTTTAGTTCTTTTTGGTTGGTACGGCATTTTTATCGATTTGCAATTTGACAGTTTGTTTTTCACATTTTCCTCACAGAGATTATGCACACGGACGTAATGTACTATTGAATTTGATTTTCGCATAAATGGTTAACTATAACAAAATGAAAAATCATAAATTGTCATTTTGCCAAAAAAACAACTTTAGTGTAAATTTCATATAACAAGATATAATTTTTAGCTCATCTCGACTTATAGCTTATGCTATACCCCCGGCGTTGGCGTCGGCGTCCCAGGCTAAAGTTTTAGGAGCAAGTCCATTCCCAAGAAACTATAAGCCCTACATAAACCAAACTTGCATGGATGTTGCATCTAGGGATATACCCTACCAGACTTGCTTCGGATGCTGGATCTGAGCTACATTTTCCAGATGAGTGACCAGGTTAAAGTTTTTGGAGCAGGTCTATTCCACAGGAACTATAACCCTTATTTGGACCAAACTTGCATGGATGATGCATCTAGGGATGGACACTATACTTCGGATGCTGGATCTGACCTACATTTTCATTCCAAAGTAACTTTAAGCCCAAGCTAAACCATACTGGCATGGATGATGTATCTAGGGATGGACACTACCAGACTTGCTTCGGATGCTGGATTTGACCTTCATTTTCATTCTAAAGTAACTATAAGCCTTAGCTAAACCAAGCTTGCATGGATGATGTTTCTAGGGATAGACACTACCAGACTTGCTTCAGATGCTGGATCTGACCTACATTTTCATTCCCAAGTAACTATAAGTCCTTCCTGAATCAAACTTGCATGGATGATGCATCTAGGGATGGACACTATCAGACTTGCTTCGGATGCTGAATCCGCAAACGAAGTTTAGGGGGGTAAATTAGAATCACCATGTCCGTCTGTCTGTCCGTCTGTCTGTAGACAAGATTTTGTCCGTACCATTTCTCAGAAACTGTTGGATGGATTTGTCTGAAAATTTATACACTTATTATTCACCATATAAAGGTGTGCACCTGGGATTTTCATCATGATTGGATGATTTTTCTGCATTTTACAGGCATTTTTTCTTTTTTATTTTGTGATTTTGTTTGGCTTATAACTAGAAAACTATTAGACTTACAATCATCAAACTTGGACAATTTATGCATTTTGGGCAGATGGTGTGTCCCGACCTATTTCAAGGTCACTGTGACCTTTAGTTTAAGTGATTTATATAAAAAATTAATTCTTTAAAATTTTTAATTTCATTATCCTAAAAAATGTAAAAATGTAGTTGTATCCTTATTAAAAAATGCTAAATTAAGTAAAAACTTATTTTTTAACATATACTTTACAGCAAATTCTATAAAAAAAAATGTTAATGATTTGAGAAGAATTCAGTTTGTCCCATGGGCATAATTATCAAGCACTGGTCAAGGAGAATTTTTGATAGCAGAAATGTGCATGTCAGATTAGAGAGAAATTAATGTGTTCATTGTTGGGGAGTTAACTGGCAAGAGCAAGAGTATCATCTTAATTCATCTCTTGGGAGTTTGGCAAAAAGAAATGGCCTTACAGTTGCTTGTATTAATTAAGAGTTCTTGATGGCTGTAGTTCAGAAAAAGATCTTTCAATTGGTGTAATGTAATTAAAACAAATTAATTTTATAGTGTATGATTAAAACTGAATTATTATTGTATAATAGAATTAAATTAAATTATACATGTGTTCATTGAAAAAAATTACATTTCAATTTTTATATATTTGCAGCAAATTGCAGTCATGTCTCACTTAGAATTCTGTGTCAATCTGTTAATCAAGGTTACTTGATTTTCTTGCACCCTAACCAATTTATGATTATCAAACAATATTTGATGGGCATATCATGCTGTGGTGGGGCACTTTATTAGACATTATTATGCTTCCTGTCAATTTGTCTCTATATAGCCCATACCCTACTATTCTCGCATAGTGGTCTAAGGATTTATATAGCGTAAGCATACTATGCCGAAATAGAGCACGGCTTTACTTTCTGAAGAAAATTCTACATTAGACTCATCGGGAATCGAACTCACGACCATGAGGTTGCCAGTCCGATGCCTTATCGATTACGCCACAGAGACGATCACTGATCAGGAGAATTTTATTAAATATATAAACTTAATTTATACAATTGACACAAGAAGGAGAAAATAGACAAATATTATTTGAAAACAGTTATATTTATTCTAAGGAATCTGAGATAAATGTGTACAACAGAGTTTCAAACTAATTATAAACAGATCGTTAGATGAATTGATATCATGGGGTCATTAAAACGCTTTTTTATAAAGCGCTTGATTGAAGGATGTAAAAGAAAATTATTAATGAAAATCAACGTCTGTAAACAAATCAGTCTTACTAACAAAACAGAAAATAAAGATGAGTATCTTTGTGACAGAAAATTCTTACTTATTTAGAGAAAATACTAGTAACCAAAATAACTAAGCATGCAACTAATTCTAGCATGAAGATTTTGAATGAATTTTTGCAAGTGCGCTGTGAGTTTTTGCAAGTGCGCTGTGTTACCACCGTTATTTTCAGGAAAAAATCAAATGGATTGCCGCATAAATAATCACAACAGTCAGCATAATAATAACAATAGTGTTGCATTATGCATGTACTATGCCTAAATAGTAGGCAGGGTTTGACACAGAGTGCACTCGCCTCCGGCTCGTGCACCATGTGTCAAACCCTGCCTACTATTTAGGCATAGTACATGCATAATGCAACACTATTATATAAATAGTAACACCTCTTACTAGATCCATAAAATATTTCTGAATTGGCACCTACTCTGAAAAACCCAGCGGGGGTATTTGTCCCTATTGGACAGTTCTAGTTATTATCAGTATGTATGGCAATAAAAAAAATCAGTGATAGACTAACTAATAAATTTAGATATTTCAAACAAAAATAATCTACCATACCTCTGATTCTTTATCTTCTGGAAAGCGATCATTTACAAGTCGCTTGAAGTGCTTCATACAGTAGGAGTGGCTGTGCCCACTTGCATACTCTTCATACATGTTTTGAATGGAGTAGCATGTTGGAAGCATCACATTCCCGTTGTTTGGTTGGACCTCCCCATGGGCACTAGCTGAGCTTCTGATGAAGTTGTCAACATCAGCTATCCGGGGCCTGTCATATCTTGGGGATGTTTTCGCATCTTTGTCAGTGCTTGTCTTTCTCTTCAGAACATAGTATCTTAAAACAGAAACATAGGACTGTAAACCCAAGTGGTTGTTGCTTAAAATTAACGTTCTTTTAATTTCTTTGTTTATTTCACTTAAAAACTAAGGTACTTCTGACCAAACATCAGACCTAATTATCGATACTGTTAATGACTGAAAAAATAAAGAAATTACAAGAACAATACTGGCGATGAAAAGTATATACCTTTAAAACCTCCACTCTTCCCATAGTAAATCTAATATTATTAGCCAGGCTGAAGACTGCACTAAAAGATTTTACTGGCGGGTTGTAAAACGCCTCTACCTACTTCTTCTCTTCCTCTTCAAGGTGAAAGGAAGTTTCCATGATCTATTATAATTGAAATATAATTGATAAAGCCAATTTATAATTCATATCAGCTGTTTCTGTGTGTTTTTGTTTATTACTTAAGATATGTATATATATTGTCCAACAAGGTATGAATAAATTACCTACTATCGAGTCACTTTTCAGCTCGTATCCGTAGATGTCTGAATACAATGCTTTAAGAATCTTAAATTTTCCTCCTGTGTTTAGTTTTGCTGTCATGTTGGCCTTAAAAGTTGACATTATGATAGTTTTAATTTCTGCAAGGACGGAGAACAAATACTTGATGGTCTTTCCAGGAGGGGAAAATCTAGACTTGATTGGTCTTGTGTCCCTATTTTCTAGGACCAATATGGAAATGTTCTGAAAAAAATGAAAACATTAGTTACTTTCATGACTATATTCCATATATTAATGTTTGTGCTTATCCATTTTGTACTTAAATGTCTAAATAATACATGTATTTAAATTTGTTTGAAAAATTGCTTGAACACCCAGGTCTTATTGATAGTTCCATGAAAAATTCAGCACACTTGATATTCATGGGAAAAAAATCATATAAACGAACGAGTAACTTTAAATGTCTACCCATGACTCTTTTTTTTGGGGGGGGGGGTGGTGTCAATATCAAATTCATACAATTCATATGAAATAGCTGGAGAACTTGATTTGTGACGTAATTTCATTATCATTGTAAATTTTAATTTTTTTAACGTACTTTTTTAGATTTCTGTTTTTAGGTCACCTGAGTAATCTTAAGTTGCTATCCGTTTTCATTCGTCATTGTGCGTTATTTGAAAGAAATTACTTCAGCATCTCTACAGCCACTGAACCAATTTCAACGAAAATTTGCATAAAGCATCTGTGGGTGAAGGGGAACATACAATATTTAATTTCATGATCCCTACCCCACTGGGGTCCGAGAGAGTGGGGCCAAAACTACTAAAATTAATGCAATCTATAAAAATCTTCTTCTCTACTACTAGACCATAAGCAATCAAACTGTTTGCATGATTGTAATTAGTTTTGAGTCCTCTACCAAAATTGTGAATTTCATGGCGCTGGTGTCAGGGGTTTCAGTGCTAAGACGGGGCTAAAACAATTATATAGTGAAAATGCATTATTTCTTTGAAATTTTGTTCTCAGCTCCCGGGTATTGAATAAACTTTCGAGTACAAATTTATAATGAGCAAGATTGCTAATACCGAAATTGGTTTTTTATATGGCTCCAGGGTCAGGAGTTCCAGTGTTAGGGCGGGGCATAATTGATTATATTGTGAAAAAAAATTCTTTGAAAATCTTTTCTCTGCACCTGTGTATTGATGTTCATAATATATTGGCCTGTTTAAATGCTATATTACTGTAATTTTAACTTTTATTAGCCTTTCTGTACTTGTGATTTTCAAGATTGAGATGTAAATAAATAATTTATAGACTAATTACCTAACTACCGGTATTGAAGTCTTTGTATCCTGATATGTATCGCACAATGAAAAACTGCATTGAAATCTCACTTCATAACTTGAATATTTATTTATGCTTCAAAGTGTTTTATGCGGTTACAGTCTTTGGGGTGTAGAAATTGATTTGGTACTGTTTTATGAATGTTACATTTTAAATTGCACTGAACTTTGTCTGCTAATTGTCTGACTTTTTCATTTAATGAGATAGATGACCATGTTTCAGTTTTCAATTACAGTAATTTTTATGGTCCTTTCTTTTTTACATGTTGCAATTGGTTAACGTTGAGCTGCCAAAATTTTTTAACGGAAAATAGTAAGGAGGGGTCAGTAACTTACCCAAATCCCACGCTGCTGTAAATGTTCTGTAAATGGACATGCAATGGGAGCGCATTTTTCCATTTTGTTAACTTTAAAACATTGACACTGAGACGGTTAGCCTTTTAAAAGTGAAAGGATAATACAAGTATGCATTTTAAGAATTACGAATGTTCAATTCTATTTGAATAAAGTATAGACAACCAGTTAGGAAAATTCCGTTATTGTTAACTTTGATATAGAAATATCGAAATCAGAAGTTCATTTCGAGAAATCTTTTGTGAGGTGCATTTAAACGCTTGTTTCACCTTACTCAAACATTTTAAAGGTTGGCATGTCTGTTTTTGTATTAGCAATAGTACAGTGTATATATAATATGATCATGAAACTTACAACTGATTACTGGTCAATCTTCACAGTGTCATCTTGCAGCGTGACAACTTTCATCACAACACAATTTTAACCAGTTTTGATGGTGTTTAGATGTTTTTCGTGGATCAGCAAGGCCTTGACAGTCCTGTAGGCATTATCTGAAGAGACATGTATGTTGTGTCAAACCGTGTGCTTTTGGCATAATGTCGCAACTGGACGTTATCAAGGATGTGTGCTGTCATGGTGGGGGTCCCTTAAAAATAAATACATTTAAATTAACCTTATTTGGAATATTCCATTTTTTATGAGCAGGGATTAATTGCCATATAGTTTTAATAGTAAAATGTGTAAAAAGTTGTCGATAGTTTAAAGGGTTATGGGTCTACAATAGGAGTTGTTTAAAAAAAATGAATTATAGGGGTTTAACTGATATTTTCTGAACTGCGCTATTTAACTTAATATCTTTTACATACGTTTTATATTTTGTTAACTGGGTCAGAGGTTGTCTCTATGTTTATTAATTAATTATTTACTGGTCGTTGTCTTCATTTCAAACGGTCTCTTCTTCTTCCTTTGCTGATGGGGCATTTCAGGGGTCTTCGTGAAAATGGAATTATGCCGGATTTTGGGTGATGTTATCCACAGTACTGAGGATGTCTCCAGTAGCTTCATTGGAAGAGCTCGACAACTCGGGGTCATTACAAAAGTCCGTTGCATCCATTAGATTAAATTCGTCGTCACTTGGTTTTAGTTCTTTTTGGTTGGTACGGCATTTTTATCGATTTGCAATTTGACAGTTTGTTTTTCACATTTTCCTCACAGAGATTATGCACACGGACGTAATGTACTTTTGAATTTGATTTTCGCATAAATGGTTAACTATAACAAAATGAAAAATCATAAATTGTCATTTTGCCAAAAAAACAACTTTAGTGTAAATTTCATATAACAAGATATAATTTTTAGCTCATCTCGACTTATAGCTTATGCTATACCCCCGGCGTTGGCGTCGGCGTCCCAGGCTAAAGTTTTAGGAGCAAGTCCATTCCCAAGAAACTATAAGCCCTACATAAACCAAACTTGCATGGATGTTGCATCTAGGGATATACCCTACCAGACTTGCTTCGGATGCTGGATCTGAGCTACATTTTCCAGATGAGTGACCAGGTTAAAGTTTTTGGAGCAGGTCTATTCCACAGGAACTATAACCCTTATTTGGACCAAACTTGCATGGATGATGCATCTAGGGATGGACACTATACTTCGGATGCTGGATCTGACCTACATTTTCATTCCAAAGTAACTTTAAGCCCAAGCTAAACCATACTGGCATGGATGATGTATCTAGGGATGGACACTACCAGACTTGCTTCGGATGCTGGATTTGACCTTCATTTTCATTCTAAAGTAACTATAAGCCTTAGCTAAACCAAGCTTGCATGGATGATGTTTCTAGGGATAGACACTACCAGACTTGCTTCAGATGCTGGATCTGACCTACATTTTCATTCCCAAGTAACTATAAGTCCTTCCTGAATCAAACTTGCATGGATGATGCATCTAGGGATGGACACTATCAGACTTGCTTCGGATGCTGAATCCGCAAACGAAGTTTAGGGGGGTAAATTAGAATCACCATGTCCGTCTGTCTGTCCGTCTGTCTGTAGACAAGATTTTGTCCGTACCATTTCTCAGAAACTGTTGGATGGATTTGTCTGAAAATTTATACACTTATTTTTCACCATATAAAGGTGTGCACCTGGGATTTTCATCATGATTGGATGATTTTTCTGCATTTTACAGGCATTTTTTCTTTTTTATTTTGTGATTTTGTTTGGCTTATAACTAGAAAACTATTAGACTTACAATCATCAAACTTGGACAATTTATGCATTTTGGGCAGATGGTGTGTCCCGACCTATTTCAAGGTCACTGTGACCTTTAGTTTAAGTGATTTATATAAAAAATTAATTCTTTAAAATTTTTAATTTCATTATCCTAAAAAATGTAAAAATGTAGTTGTATCCTTATTAAAAAATGCTAAATTAAGTAAAAACTTATTTTTTAACATATACTTTACAGCAAATTCTATAAAAAAAAATGTTAATGATTTGAGAAGAATTCAGTTTGTCCCATGGGCATAATTATCAAGCACTGGTCAAGGAGAATTTTTGATAGCAGAAATGTGCATGTCAGATTAGAGAGAAATTAATGTGTTCATTGTTGGGGAGTTAACTGGCAAGAGCAAGAGTATCATCTTAATTCATCTCTTGGGAGTTGGGCAAAAAGAAATGGCCTTACAGTTGCTTGTATTAATTAAGAGTTCTTGATGGCTGTAGTTCAGAAAAAGATCTTTCAATTGGTGTAATGTAATTAAAACAAATTAATTTTATAGTGTATGATTAAAACTGAATTATTATTGTATAATAGAATTAAATTAAATTATACATGTGTTCATTGAAAAAAATTACATTTCAATTTTTATATATTTGCAGCAAATTGCAGTCATGTCTCACTTAGAATTCTGTGTCAATCTGTTAATCAAGGTTACTTGATTTTCTTGCACCCTAACCAATTTATGATTATCAAACAATATTTGATGGGCATATCATGCTGTGGTGGGGCACTTTATTAGACATTATTATGCTTCCTGTCAATTTGTCTCTATATAGCCCATACCCTACTATTCTCGCATAGTGGTCTAAGGATTTATATAGCGTAAGCATACTATGCCGAAATAGAGCACGGCTTTACTTTCTGAAGAAAATTCTACATTAGACTCATCGGGAATCGAACTCACGACCATGAGGTTGCCAGTCCGATGCCTTATCGATTACGCCACAGAGACGATCACTGATCAGGAGAATTTTATTAAATATATAAACTTAATTTATACAATTGACACAAGAAGGAGAAAATAGACAAATATTATTTGAAAACAGTTATATTTATTCTAAGGAATCTGAGATAAATGTGTACAACAGAGTTTCAAACTAATTATAAACAGATCGTTAGATGAATTGATATCATGGGGTCATTAAAACGCTTTTTTATAAAGCGCTTGATTGAAGGATGTAAAAGAAAATTATTAATGAAAATCAACGTCTGTAAACAAATCAGTCTTACTAACAAAACAGAAAATAAAGATGAGTATCTTTGTGACAGAAAATTCTTACTTATTTAGAGAAAATACTAGTAACCAAAATAACTAAGCATGCAACTAATTCTAGCATGAAGATTTTGAATGAATTTTTGCAAGTGCGCTGTGAGTTTTTGCAAGTGCGCTGTGTTACCACCGTTATTTTCAGGAAAAAATCAAATGGATTGCCGCATAAATAATCACAACAGTCAGCATAATAATAACAATAGTGTTGCATTATGCATGTACTATGCCTAAATAGTAGGCAGGGTTTGACACATAGTGCACTCGCCTCCGGCTCGTGCACCATGTGTCAAACCCTGCCTACTATTTAGGCATAGTACATGCATAATGCAACACTATTATATAAATAGTAACACCTCTTACTAGATCCATAAAATATTTCTGAATTGGCACCTACTCTGAAAAACCCAGCGGGGGTATTTGTCCCTATTGGACAGTTCTAGTTATTATCAGTATGTATGGCAATAAAAAAAATCAGTGATAGACTAACTAATAAATTTAGATATTTCAAACAAAAATAATCTACCATACCTCTGATTCTTTATCTTCTGGAAAGCGATCATTTACAAGTCGCTTGAAGTGCTTCATACAGTAGGAGTGGCTGTGCCCACTTGCATACTCTTCATACATGTTTTGAATGGAGTAGCATGTTGGAAGCATCACATTCCCGTTGTTTGGTTGGACCTCCCCATGGGCACTAGCTGAGCTTCTGATGAAGTTGTCAACATCAGCTATCCGGGGCCTGTCATATCTTGGGGATGTTTTCGCATCTTTGTCAGTGCTTGTCTTTCTCTTCAGAACATAGTATCTTAAAACAGAAACATAGGACTGTAAACCCAAGTGGTTGTTGCTTAAAATTAACGTTCTTTTAATTTCTTTGTTTATTTCACTTAAAAACTAAGGTACTTCTGACCAAACATCAGACCTAATTATCGATACTGTTAATGACTGAAAAAATAAAGAAATTACAAGAACAATACTGGCGATGAAAAGTATATACCTTTAAAACCTCCACTCTTCCCATAGTAAATCTAATATTATTCGCCAGGCTGAAGACTGCACTAAAAGATTTTACTGGCGGGTTGTAAAACGCCTCTACCTACTTCTTCTCTTCCTCTTCAAGGTGAAAGGAAGTTTCCATGATCTATTATAATTGAAATATAATTGATAAAGCCAATTTATAATTCATATCAGCTGTTTCTGTGTGTTTTTGTTTATTACTTAAGATATGTATATATATTGTCCAACAAGGTATGAATAAATTACCTACTATCGAGTCACTTTTCAGCTCGTATCCGTAGATGTCTGAATACAATGCTTTAAGAATCTTAAATTTTCCTCCTGTGTTTAGTTTTGCTGTCATGTTGGCCTTAAAAGTTGACATTATGATAGTTTTAATTTCTGCAAGGACGGAGAACAAATACTTGATGGTCTTTCCAGGAGGGGAAAATCTAGACTTGATTGGTCTTGTGTCCCTATTTTCTAGGACCAATATGGAAATGTTCTGAAAAAAATGAAAACATTAGTTACTTTCATGACTATATTCCATATATTAATGTTTGTGCTTATCCATTTTGTACTTAAATGTCTAAATAATACATGTATTTAAATTTGTTTGAAAAATTGCTTGAACACCCAGGTCTTATTGATAGTTCCATGAAAAATTCAGCACACTTGATATTCATGGGAAAAAAATCATATAAACGAACGAGTAACTTTAAATGTCTACCCATGACTCTTTTTTTGGGGGGGGGGGGGTGGTGTCAATATCAAATTCATACAATTCATATGAAATAGCTGGAGAACTTGATTTGTGACGTAATTTCATTATCATTGTAAATTTTAATTTTTTTAACGTACTTTTTTAGATTTCTGTTTTTAGGTCACCTGAGTAATCTTAAGTTGCTATCCGTTTTCATTCGTCATTGTGCGTTATTTGACAGAAATTACTTCAGCATCTCTACAGCCACTGAACCAATTTCAACGAAAATTTGCATAAAGTATCTGTGGGTGAAGGGGAACATACAATATTTAATTTCATGATCCCTACCCCACTGGGGTCCGAGAGAGTGGGGCCAAAACTACTAAAATTAATGCAATCTATAAAAATCTTCTTCTCTACTACTAGACCATAAGCAATCAAACTGTTTGCATGATTGTAATTAGTTTTGAGTCCTCTACCAAAATTGTTAATTTCATGGCGCTGGTGTCAGGGGTTTCAGTGCTAAGATGGGGCTAAAACAATTATATAGTGAAAATGCATTATTTCTTTGAAATTTTGTTCTCAGCTCCCGGGTATTGAATAAACTTTCGAGTACAAATTTATAATGAGCAAGATTGCTAATACCGAAATTGGTTTTTTATATGGCTCCAGGGTCAGGAGTTCCAGTGTTAGGGCGGGGCATAATTGATTATATTGTGAAAAAAAATTCTTTGAAAATCTTTTCTCTGCACCTGTGTATTGATGTTCATAATATATTGGCCTGTTTAAATGCTATATTACTGTAATTTTAACTTTTATTAGCCTTTCTGTACTTGTGATTTTCAAGATTGAGATGTAAATAAATAATTTATAGACTAATTACCTAACTACCGGTATTGAAGTCTTTGTATCCTGATATGTATCGCACAATGAAAAACTGCATTGAAATCTCACTTCATAACTTGAATATTTATTTATGCTTCAAAGTGTTTTATGCGGTTACAGTCTTTGGGGTGTAGAAATTGATTTGGTACTGTTTTATGAATGTTACATTTTAAATTGCACTGAACTTTGTCTGCTAATTGTCTGACTTTTTCATTTAATGAGATAGATGACCATGTTTCAGTTTTCAATTACAGTAATTTTTATGGTCCTTTCTTTTTTACATGTTGCAATTGGTTAACGTTGAGCTGCCAAAATTTTTTAACGGAAAATAGTAAGGAGGGGTCAGTAACTTACCCAAATCCCACGCTGCTGTAAATGTTCTGTAAATGGACATGCAATGGGAGCGCATTTTTCCATTTTGTTAACTTTAAAACATTGACACTGAGACGGTTAGCCTTTTAAAAGTGAAAGGATAATACAAGTATGCATTTTAAGAATTACGAATGTTCAATTCTATTTGAATAAAGTATAGACAACCAGTTAGGAAAATTCCGTTATTGTTAACTTTGATATAGAAACATCGAAATCAGAAGTTCATTTCGAGAAATCTTTTGTGAGGTGCATTTAAACGCTTGTTTCACCTTACTCAAACATTTTAAAGGTTGGCATGTCTGTTTTTGTATTAGCAATAGTACAGTGTATATATAATATGATCATGAAACTTACAACTGATTACTGGTCAATCTTCACAGTGTCATCTTGCAGCGTGACAACTTTCATCACAACACAATTTTAACCAGTTTTGATGGTGTTTAGATGTTTTTCGTGGATCAGCAAGGCCTTGACAGTCCTGTAGGCATTATCTGAAGAGACATGTATGTTGTGTCAAACCGTGTGCTTTTGGCATAATGTCGCAACTGGACGTTATCAAGATTGTGTGCTGTCATGGTGGTGGTCCCTTAAAAATAAATACATTTAAATTAACCTTATTTGGAATATTCCATTTTTTATGAGCAGGGATTAATTGCCATATAGTTTTAATAGTAAAATGTGTAAAAAGTTGTCGATAGTTTAAAGGGTTATGGGTCTACAATAGGAGTTGTTTAAAAAAAATGAATTATAGGGGTTTAACTGATATTTTCTGAACTGCGCTATTTAACTTAATATCTTTTACATACGTTTTATATTTTGTTAACTGGGTCAGAGGTTGTCTCTATGTTTATTAATTAATTATTTACTGGTCGTTGTCTTCATTTCAAACGGTCTCTTCTTCTTCCTTTGCTGATGGGGCATTTCAGGGGTCTTCGTGAAAATGGAATTATGCCGGATTTTGGGTGATGTTATCCACAGTACTGAGGATGTCTCCAGTAGCTTCATTGGAAGAGCTCGACAACTCGGGGTCATTACAAAAGTCCGTTGCATCCATTAGATTAAATTCGTCGTCACTTGGTTTTAGTTCTTTTTGGTTGGTACGGCATTTTTATCGATTTGCAATTTGACAGTTTGTTTTTCACATTTTCCTCACAGAGATTATGCACACGGACGTAATGTACTTTTGAATTTGATTTTCGCATAAATGGTTAACTATAACAAAATGAAAAATCATAAATTGTCATTTTGCCAAAAAAACAACTTTAGTGTAAATTTCATATAACAAGATATAATTTTTAGCTCATCTCGACTTATAGCTTATGCTATACCCCCGGCGTTGGCGTCGGCGTCCCAGGCTAAAGTTTTAGGAGCAAGTCCATTCCCAAGAAACTATAAGCCCTACATAAACCAAACTTGCATGGATGTTGCATCTAGGGATATACCCTACCAGACTTGCTTCGGATGCTGGATCTGAGCTACATTTTCCAGATGAGTGACCAGGTTAAAGTTTTTGGAGCAGGTCTATTCCACAGGAACTATAACCCTTATTTGGACCAAACTTGCATGGATGATGCATCTAGGGATGGACACTATACTTCGGATGCTGGATCTGACCTACATTTTCATTCCAAAGTAACTTTAAGCCCAAGCTAAACCATACTGGCATGGATGATGTATCTAGGGATGGACACTACCAGACTTGCTTCGGATGCTGGATTTGACCTTCATTTTCATTCTAAAGTAACTATAAGCCTTAGCTAAACCAAGCTTGCATGGATGATGTTTCTAGGGATAGACACTACCAGACTTGCTTCAGATGCTGGATCTGACCTACATTTTCATTCCCAAGTAACTATAAGTCCTTCCTGAATCAAACTTGCATGGATGATGCATCTAGGGATGGACACTATCAGACTTGCTTCGGATGCTGAATCTGAGCTATATTTTCCATACAAGAGACCAGGTTAAAGTTTTTGAACATATCAATCCGAATGAACTTGAAGTTCTTGATATCTGCAGTATTAACATTTATGAATCTGGTATTTGTTAACACTATACATGTTTTTCATTCTACACACGTAGAAATGTGTATATGCCATGTAAGGGACACAACTTGCAAGAATATTGTTGTTGGGATGAATAATAAATTATTTTAAGAAAATTTGATGTGATATTTGCATTACTTAAACTGATAACATTCGTCAAGGTGAGCTTCGTAATCTTTGATTACCTATGTTTATCTTTTGCAGAAAATACTTAAAATCTTCGGTATCAATGAAACCATGGAAACATTGTCGTTTGCCCCACAAATAAATTATTCATATCTATACGATAGAATATGATCATAAATATAGATACACCCACCCCCACTTTTTAGCACAATTGAAAAAACACTGTTGCTACTTACTGAAGTTAATAAGGCTGCATCGTAATTTCTAAATGATTTTTTTTTTAATTTTTGAACATGATACAAAAATAACTTAATATATGCTTAACAAAAAGAAACATTGTTTAACTTATCAAAAAATTTTTGTTATCATTGGATACATGTGACCTATTTAAGTACATCATAGGCTGTTATAACAATTGATGAATTATTTCCCCTGATAAATCATTTTTTATACAAATAGTGTTTTGCATGATTTCTTGTTAATCGGGGGTCTATTTCCAATGAAAATATGGATTTAAAGTACCAATAAACATTCCTATTAAACCCATATATTTGTTTTGATTCCAGTGCCATGCATAAACAACGATGTATGCAACAAGGCTTTAACAATGATAGTAACCGGAGCTATACAACTAGAATTCGTAACTGCATTGTTCATTCAATGGGCTTTTCAGCCAGGAACACGGATGGCAGCCCAAGAGCAGGACCTTCAGATCCTCCTTCAGGGACTCGGAACTGCTGTACAAACTGCTGAAATCAGCATTATGTGCACTTATCGTTCGCAAGAGACTGAGAGGAGCTGGTATTCGTGCATGGCCTCCGTACATTAGAAATCCACTATAGCGCTGAGATATTGCCAAGGACATATTGATTAATTAAGACGTATGCCTCTAGAATTTAGAGGCAACACTACTGACATCAACAGAACTTAACTTGTCAATTTAGAATATGGGACATGTTTGATGATTATCATTATTAATTTTACCCCACGCAACTAGTTGCGGGAGGTATAATGTTTTTGACTGGTCCGTCAGTCAGTCAGTCAGTCCTCTTTTTTTGTCAGCGCAACTCCTCATAAACCGCTGCACAGAATTTCGTCAAACTTTGCAGGTATTTAGGACACAATGTGTAGATATGCATATTACCAGGAAATTCCGATTCCATTATTTTTTCCGGGAATTTCCGCACTTTTAACTTAGGCATTTTGGCCATACCTTGAATATAGAGATGAACAGTTTGTCAGCGCAACTCCTCATAAACCGCTGCACAGAATTTCGTCAAACTTTGCAGGTATTTAGGACACAATGTGTAGATGTGCATATTACCAGGAAATTCCGATTCCATTATTTTTTCCAGGAATTTCCGCATTTTTAACTTAGGCATTTTGGCCATACCTTGAATATGGAGATAGACAGTTTGTCAGCGCACATCCTGCACAGCGCAGGTAGGTTAAGGTTACAACCAAATATTCTACTTGCCTATATGATATGACGTCATAGTAAGCTATATGACGTGAAGTTTAGAGATAACAATTTCTTATAATCGATATCTAAGATTGATTTGAGGTCGTAAAAATTAATCAAAATATGCAGAGGCAAAAAAACAAACAAAATGTTGTCGTTTCTGGGTCTCTGTAGTAATCACGGGTTAAATACCAAACCCGTGACGTCATAACTGTTGATCATGCAGTAGCAGAGTGAAAGTGAAACGTAACGAGAATTCATGTAAACAAACACAAGAAATCGGAGTTTAAAAGCATTTAGAATTTGTATCATGTGTGATTCATGTGGGAATAAAGCTTATGAATAAGGTATGGTAATATACTTCAATTTCTTTGTAAAATTAAAGCAGGGAAGGTGTTTACTTGCCGATCAGCCTTTCCTCTATAGTTCGTAACAAATAAGATGCAAAAGTTCAACACTACGCCGCACACTTTGAAACTTAATTTTTGTTTCTATCTAAAGTTCTTATTCTATTGTTTTTGGAACGTGCTGCTAGAATCGTATGGTTTACGGGAATTAATGCATTTTTTTCTATGTTATGAACAAAATGTAAAAATTTTGGGAATGTTTCGTCAGAAAGTGTTGAATAATTATTTTTGTGATAGTACAATAGGATTCTAGCAGCACTTTTCATGGTTCAGAGATGTTTTTACATAATTATTATTACAAATTGAAATTTTTTTGCATTCCGTGAGATTGTTCAGTAAAAATAATGCAAAGGATATAGAAGAGATTCTTATTTTTATTCACTTGAGCCTACTTATATACAACTAAAACATCATTACCACAGTAATCAATTTAATCGATAAATGAATATTTCTGGTGGCTAAGTAACATTACCCATAATACAATTTTAACTTAATTTCACATTTCTGCTTCCATCCAGTACAATGTCAATATTAGGCCTAACAAAACATAATAATTAGCATAGTTACTAAATTAATCAAAAAGATATTCCCTATACACATTTTTCTAAGGTTTTAAGCATTAAGAGCAATAATTATCATTAATATTTTTGAAACAGTAAAGGTCAAAGGTCATCAAATGCAAAAATTGTGCTTCAGAATTTTTCCTAAATTTTCCTTCCATTTTCAGCCCAGAAATATATACAAAATTACTTAGGTACTATCCATGTGACACTGTAATGTTTCACTTCTTCCATTAAAAACAGTTCAAACTAATTACTAGTATCTAAAAAGTTATTAAAAATGAAATGTGGTTTTCAATAATGAATTTCATATTCATTTTACAAAACTTTCCAAATTTGATAAAAATAAAAAAAAACCAATGTGACAAATAGCACTATTACTTGCATGTCAACAAATATTAGGAAATTACACCTAAATGTACATTTTATATAATTGATAATCAAGAAGTTGAACATAATTGTCAAGAAACTTTAATGCCATGGCATCATCATCATATCTCACAACAGTTACATTTATATAATGTACATATATTTGAATTCACTGGACAGACTTAAAAGAGAACATGTACAGGATAATTCCATAGCTTTCTCTTTTTACATGACAAATCTGCACTCTTTCGAACATCTTCTCCTTCTTTACTATGCCATTTCTTAAATAAAATTTCTGTCACTTGATAAACAAAGAGGAACTTGGCATGATGGACAAAATACAAGTGTCTTATAACTAGGAGACTTCTTATTCAAAAGTATTGCCTCAGCATTACAAAATACACAATCTTTCCTTTTCTCTAAAAATTCAGGTATACATTGAATAAGACTTTCTTTTGATACAGACTTTTCATTCAAACCCATCAGTGACAAAGCAAGTGATTCACGGAATTCAAGTTGTCCAAACCCTGAAGAACAATTTGTAATCTGACTTTCATGCGATTTTCTAAATTCTTGAAAAAGAATATATGAATTCACAACCATAATATCTAGTAAATGAAAAAACAGAACTTTCCACCAATGATATTGTGTTCTTATATAAGATGGATATTTATTAGTAAACTGGTTTGAAAGATCAACAGCTCCCATGCATTTATTATAATCATTTGCTACTACAGGTTGTACAAGTTGTTTTATGTTCCAAGTTAATCTAGATTTCATAGAGCGTTCACAAACAGTTGTAGCTGAACCCTGATGTAAAGGTGACATAAAAGTGACAACCTTACAATCTTTCCACTGAATAAATACAAATTCATCAACTCTCTGCCATCTAAAGTCACCACGTGTTGCTACTCTTTCCCAGATTTTAACACCCCTAAGTTCATCAGGTATAGATAAACTGTTTGATTTCAGTTCCCCAACAAGGTAAAGTTTCCTTGCAAACAATTCTTTGCCAAGAGCTAAAGACGTATAAAAGCAATCAGTAAAAAGCCTATACCCTTGATCAAAAAGGGACTCACATAATCTAAGAGTTACATTGTATCCAAGACCTTTTGCACTTTCAGTAATAATTGTGTTCTTTTTACCAAGATAAACAAAAAAAAAACATATGTATACCCAGACATGTTACAAGCTACAACCCAAAGCTTTATACCAAATCGAATAGGCTTGTCTTTAATAAACTGGCGAATACCAGAGAACTTATGCTTTGAGGATACCATTCTCTCATCTACAGCTATTTCCCTGTGCGGCTGGTATAATTCCTTGGACTTCTCTTTGACATGATCCACCAAAGACTGTATGCGTGTCAACTTCTCAGCTTTTAAAAATAAGATAGAAAGCTATATAAACTGTGACTCTATATGTAATTATTAGAAGTGCTAAATTTAAAGATAAATTGCAAATAGTAATATGTACTTGGATTCCCCATTTAGGAAATAAAAATTCAGTCATATTCTTTTGTTCAAAAACTGGAATCCAAGCAATATAATTTCCTAATTTTTAACTTCAGAAACTGAATTTAAATTTAAGTTTATACATAGACGTAATTGCTACTGTGACAAATTTACAAGCTTATTGTAGGGTTTTGTCAAGTACAAAATCAAATACATAATACATCAAGAAGTAAGAGAAACCTTTGTCGATATCAGCTGGAGGTGTTACTTGTAAGAACGATAAGATGGCCTGAAATCTAGTTCTGGACATAACTCCTGGTACTGGGTTGTTCCGATACAGAGCCTGTGTTGACCAATACCTTTCTAGCGTCTGGAACTTAAACATGGACATGTAAAGAATTATGCCAAGAAATCTAAAAAAAAAACACATATCACTTTTAAAATGATTATGATTCAGATTATGTAAATATTTTGTGATTTAATGATGTTTAAATCAGTTTAATCTGATACATCAAGAAACATTTGTTAAAACATGCACTTTTTACCCACTGAATATAAGCCATTCCCTAAAGCATAGCAACAGCCAACATTGCTAGATGACATTTAATATTAACAAAAATACATGTACATTGAATGCACAGAATTCATGCGCACAAGGTTCATTGTTTGCTATAAGATTAATATTTGTATAAAAAGCTCAGTAAAGTATAATAAATATTGCATGTAGTTGAGTAAAACATTGAAAATTTTCTACCCTTGAAAACCGTTATCGATCTCGACTGCACCTTGGTGTACAATAATTTCTTGCGTGAAATTCTCCATGTAGTACATACTTATACAATATAATTGAAGTTTAAAGCATGTATGCTATTATAAGTGAGTGTGTTATAAGTGAGTGAAATAAATGTTTCAAGTTTCCAAAAAGGGAAATGCAAATGACTCGTAGGTAAAACAAAAATAGCAGGAGTTGGTAAAGGTGATATTGAGGAAATTCACTTGATAATTTAAATTACATTAATTTAGAAATTGTAATATCTGTGCAATTCCTCTTCAGTGAGAGGAGTCCAATTCCCTTGACTTGCATACGATGACCTTTCCCCTCTAGATATCAGCATATTGGCATAATCATTGGTGGCCACACAGATTGAGAAGACCAACGCCTCTGTCAGAAACATTTCTAGAAATCCATGGGTTCTCGAAACTGCCTAGCGTCATATCTAAAATAAAACTGGAAATATAAGACTAAAAGTATTTGTCATAACCCTGCATATGAATTTGGAAGCACATTTATAAAGAGAGTGAATAATTTTTCTCTACAATATGCATGCCTATGGTATATTGTAATGTACATGTATAAAATAATTGGAAAAGAGATTTTTGCTATATTTAACCTTAAAAATCGTCCCAACTGAATGCCAGGCTGCCTCTCTGGGTGAAATGCTACAGTTCGTGGATCTGGTGCCCCTGTGTCCTCTACATTGGCATCTCTCCAGTGCATATCTGGATTTGCGAGGGGATCATCACTGGCAGAAGAAATCTGGGAACTCCCCACAGAAGACTGGGATACCAATTCTCTTGAAAAGTTTAAAATATTTTTCAAATAACAAATACACTACTGCAATAAATTTAAATTTGTCCTCTACTGACCCTTACAATTTCAAATTATTTAAATGAAAAAAATCACACACCAATACAATATTTATGATATTGGAAATGAAGCAGAGAAAATTAATCTGAATTATACATGAAACTCACAAAAAAATCATTTTTAAAAGTGCTAACATGTTTTTGTTAAAAGTTCCAAAGGACTTGCCATGGTGGTGGGAGGGGATGCGGTTGGGGTCTGCAGTTCTCAACAAGCAAGAAAATAATTTGTCTTGTCTGGTGCTACATGTATCCCCCCCCCACCCATTCATTAGAATTGTGGAGTTTGGACAAGTATAATTATTAAAAAGATAACATTTTAAGAAGTAAGTAAATAAACTGCCTCTGATCATATCTGGCAGTAATAATTTAGCTTTGGAATAAATAATTTGAGTCGAAAGACTTTGACCCTATCCCCCCCCAAAAAAAAAAATGTCGCTCCCCTTAGAAATCCAAACCACATTCTGGTCAATAAATTTTCGTTTTCAAAACTATACGCTTACGTAAAAAAATGATATATTTCTTTCCAGAAAAAAATTCAATTGTGATTTTTATACACGAAGAAAGTACAAGAAATTCCCTAAATATTGATACTAAACATTATAATATTCTTTGTACAATGAGCTCAACAGCGATGTGTGAAAAACACGCATGCCTCTTTTTTTGAGCCATCGGTCAAATTGACCGGTACGGAAGTGAAGGGGTTAAGAAGAAAACCAGAAAATCAATATATGGATAAACAGAAAGATCCTGAAAAGTTAAAAAAATCATGGAAAAGGCTCCAAATGAAAATTACTCCCATTATATCCTGAATGTCAAAAACTTCATGCAGAAAATGAAGATTCCTGGGGTTAGTGTTTTAAGTAGCAACACACCACATGACCTTACCAACCCAAGTCTCTTCATAGAAGCTGTACAAGAGATGATATTAAACTGTGAATTTCTGAACAACATTCTTAGTGCTGCACTAGGTGATAAAATTGCGGAAACTTCAAAAATTGCCACTTTAGCCACTATTTATGGAATGTTGATGCACAGCAATAATTGACTAACAATTGGTATGAAAAACGTCAGTCTGCATTTCATTCAATGATAATTTGTATTTGCTGACAAGGCCATTGTACCGACCATAGAATTTACGAAATGATGACTTTAAACGAGACTGTTGATATTCTTGTTTCATCAACTTGCTTGTCAATAATTTACCTTGTTTAAGAAATTGTTCATACGTAGAGCATGCTCTTGTGTATCGAATCAACTGAGATATAAATACTCCGTATGCAGGTGATGAAGGTATATTGCTGCATAAGTAAGGGAAGTTGACGATAGAAAAGTTAAAGTCATCACGGATATCATATAGCTTGGTTGTTACCATTTGTGTCTTTTTCAAGTAAAATATCCAAGTATGAAGCAGAAGTGTCGGACTCTGTGGTATCTTTTATCTCAAGCTCACTTAAAGACAAGTGTGTTTTATTTTTATTTTTTTTTTCGAGTAAAATAAGATGAGTTTTAGGGACAATAGGATTTGGGTGTGTATAATAATGTACAAGCTTGTTAATACAAGTATACACTCAAACATTAACAGTATTACAGAAATATGTGGCAATACATTACTTCTGGAAAAAAGAAAATAGGAGGGTACCTTTAGTATAGAGCTCATACCACGAAAAGTAATGCGTCAACATATCATTTTTTAAATCTTATTATTGTTCTGAAACATAATTTAGTAAAAATAATGCAAATATAAAAAGTTTGAGTCCATATTTTTTTTAAATGATCGAGATTGTCCTGGGAAGCATATTTTTTCACATCAAATTTTGATACAAAAGCCTAACAAAGTGCATCTATTTAAAATAATGATATTTTATTGTCTAATAATATGTTTCTATTCTATTTTAGGTATTAAAGTTGAATATTTACACTTAAATTAATTTTATATACAACAAAATCTAGGATAGGTAAAATTTCAGTATTTTACATTTCAGGGTATATACTCCGATAGGCTATAGCGGAAAAGTGAACATGTCGACATATAATTTTTCTTGTGTCTATCCATTGCTGGGATGTATGTCTATCTTATAAAAGCAGATTTTTAAAGATTGAGCCCATTTAGTGCCGAGTATAGAACTACCTTAAATCATGAAATTCTTTAAATAATTTTATGTACGCCTAAGCATGCAACAGGGTAAATATAATGTTTTACATGGGTTTCTGAATGACAGAGATAGAAGCTGCTAAAAGAACAAGAACGTTGGTTTTGCATTGAATGCAGAAACAAACCAGATATATGTGCCATACCCTTATTGATTGAAGAAGAGACTTCCTATATTGACAAGTATAGGTCAATTCAAGAACTGATCATGTAAATTGAAACTTATAACATTAATAAATGCAGTGGGGACACTACATACAGAACTGTATTAACTGCACAATTATGACCAATTGGTGCTCAAAATCGAGATTTTTATAGTATGTTTTATACCCCCTCTGAAGGAGAGGGGTATACTGTTTTACTAGTGTGTGTCTGTCTGTCTGTCCATAATAAAGAATGATTCGTTTAAACGTCCAGATTTGGCCCCCCGATAATTCACAAAAAGTAAGTTTGAAGATTTCCAACATATTTTTGTCTCAATCTTTCCATCAAACATTGTAGTTTATTAATTTCATTTTCAATTTTCACTTCCTTGCACTGTAATTGGGTATTTATCTGATTAATATAGCAGGGGTACGTTGTTTACATCGATTTCCCATAGACTTTAGGCCACACCCCCACTTTGCAAGCCCATTTTTTATATGAGCGCATAGATGTTTCAAGATGTAGTAAATAGGGTCAATGTAAAGAGTTAAACTTGTCATTTTAATTCATGAAAGAAATTGAAACAGCCGTGCGCTCACATGTTATTTTCCAAAAAGGTGCAAATTCACGGGTATCTGTCCCTATAGTAAACGCACCTTGTTTACAAATTTCAACCCGCCTTTGACCTCATGAATAACAAAGCATTGAACACGTGACTTAAATCTATTCACTTTCATGCTTTGAGCAGATCAATGCGACATCGTGTCCGGTGTTGCGAGTTATCGATGGTCAAACCATATTCAAATGGGTAATGTACCCTGGAATAATTTTTTTTACCGGTTTATTTTAGATGTGTTAACATTTTTGATTTACTTGTTATTAAACAAAATTTCAGTTGATTATGTTTGATTTGTTTCGGTATATATAAATATATTTTGGAAGCTTGTTGTACAAACCTAGCACTTACTGTTTGTATCTCATTAATACAGAATTAAAAAAAATACTGTGAATAAATATATTATAATTTTTCCTTTGTTCCTAAGAAAACATTGTATGTAGTCTATGTACATCACATTGAACAATGGGACGTTAAAAAGACCTGTATATCGGACGAAAAGTCACTAGACGAATACATTGCACAGAATGCACCCCTAATATTGAATAGAGAGAAACTGCGGATTTCTTCTGACGACACTACAAATGTTATTACATTTTGTATCGGCCCAAAATCTAACAACAATTAAAAATTTGAATATAATTATTCGTAACAAAATCGAATGAAAAGGGGCGTAAAAATCATTTGAAATGATTTATTATTTATTTCAGAACAGGTCGTCGAGAGTTTGTAAAAATCAAAATATGTACACGAGTGGATTTCTACAAATAATAATTCTTAAAATAGGAAGATCATATAAGTTGTCATGTTGTAAATTTTGTATTTACTGCCACCCGGTAAATTCAAAATTTACAACATGACAATCATATCACAGTAACTTGTCTGTGCATGGCATGGATTAATAATGCAATTTGGGGACTGTACTTGTCTAACTCTGATTTTTTATATATATATATTTAGCAGCGATAATATTGACGTTTAATTTTTCACTTTTGTGCGATTTTATTCTTTATGAACAAAAAAAATCAAACTTTTATTTATAATGTTTTATATCATAATTCAACCATTTTTTTGTAGCACACGAATTTTGCAAAGTTATATATGTATTTACTATGAAATAATTATTTACGAAACAGTAATAAGCTTTAATGGATCATCTGTAAGCCCTAGTGGATTAATTACCATCGCTATAAAAATGTTTTAAAGTATGAAAAAGTGTTTCTTGCGTTATACGCTCTATTCATTAAATCCATTGTTTATTTTTATATATAAATAATTCGACGAATTTTCTAATAAATCATTGCAAATGAACTCGTAAGTTAAGCAGAAAAAACGAAGTTAAGCCTGACAAATGAAAAAAAAAGAAGATGCTTATATTTGGTCGGTCTCTAGCAATAAGAAAAAGGTTTTTTTAGGTGTCACTTAATTATAAAACTTCGTACACTTCGAACACTCGCTAATGTATTCACACTAATCGCACGCTTGATAGACGCCCCGCCTTCTCATTCAAATACAAGTACTGTAATGACCTACATAGCCGTAATGGCGAAGTTTTACAGTGAAATATGCCACTTTCTTTATTTGATATCATGTATATATTGAAAGCTTTTTCCTTACAAAATCTTGAATTAGTATATACATAAACTCTACTTGAAGACTTTAGCTATTAGATAACAATGTTGTGATTCAAAACGGTAAAATTCTGAATTTAAAAAGGGGCGAGATTGCAGCGTTAAGATGACTCATTCTTTTCGTCGCAGTTTTCTCAGCAAATATTCATCGTAGGTGCCACTTGAAGCCCGGAAATTAGAAATGACGCCGGTAAGGCGTCTCTTCTACTGAAGCGTAACTGTTCGAAATCTCTTTCTTTGCCCCAAGAACACCTAGAATTTGCAAATTCCTGCTCAAATTCCAGACGGAATCCGCCGTTGAATTTCATATATGAGTCCCTACATAAGAAAAAAAAAAGAAATTAAACTGACTTTCTGCATCAGTTAGTATTTTCCCAATGACACACAGAGTCCTGAGTCCTAGTGGGCAATGATAAATTTTTTTGTTGATCCCTTTATAATGACCCATATCGTCCAAAAATATCTCGTGATTTTGGGAGGTGTGTAAACTTGCATATATAGATGACATCCTGTACCACATCTTTCCTGCTGTTATTGGAGAGTCAACATCAGCTTTGATTGACACTTCTCTAAGACCATGTCACCCTGAGCAATGAGATTTTCCACATTTAGTTGCAAGCAAAAATTGGTTCTGAGTGGAAATCACAGAGAGAGTTCTCTTTTCATGAGAATCCTTATGCCTGGAATCACATCTGTTGGAACCAGAACAGGAACAAACTTATTGCCTTTTCCTTTTAAGTATACAAGCTTAAATTGGCCAACAAAAGCTGTTCCACTGGATCTTTTACTTCCTCCATCTGATCTCGTGGGATACACAACACGCTCAGCATCTCTCCATTCTGAAAGTAGAATTCTGGATGCTTCTTCTCCACGCCTAGCATTGCATAATGTTAATCCTGCAACAATCAGTGTTCTAAGCCAGGCGTATTTCTGTATGGAGAAATCTCCAATGTTTTCAAAGGTCAAATTGTCCAAAAATTTATTTCTACAATAGCCCCAAAACTATGTGATGTATAAAGTCTTTTACAGTTTATAAAATGTTCATTGATTAACAGATAGAAAGTATCACTTGTAAAAAAAAAAAAAAGATACTTGTAAAAAATATTTATTGAGAAAAATTATTTTTAAAAATGTATAAATTTTCAAAATATACACCTTATAAATTCCGCGCTCTTTTGAAAACCATTATTGCAGAAACAAAATATGTTTATCAATGAAGGGCAAGTTAGACATGGATAGCCTTCGGCACAGTAACACAGGATTTTTTTCCTCCAACTCCCATAGACACGTGTTGCCATAAAGCAAAATTCCTGTAGGCTTGAATATGGAGGGAGTTAGGCTTGTTTCCTGGTTGGTTCTGAAACTCCAGTTCAGAATATTGGCTACTCCCAGAACATCAGGCATCAAACACATATTTCTGAATTATGCCCTTGAGGTAATGCATGGAAGTAAGCAACCGCATAGATTCACGCTGGGATCAACAAATAACCTGACATCTCCCGAATAAACACCATGTAATATCTTACAAATCCCACACTGTACAACTACACACACTATATTATATACAGTATGCATGTTTTATATTTTGTTGTTCTATTAACAGACGAGAAACATGAGTGGCAAATGAACATTTTGATAGATGGAAAGAAAGGTAAGATCCCTTTAACATACTCAAAAACACCCATTATAAAACTAAAAAAAAATTTCTAGATCTTCTTTTAACTTGAGCAAATTTATTTTTAAGTAGATAAATAACTTCCTAAAACAAACTTGAATTTTCAAAACAAAACGAGGGACAAAAAGACTTGAACCCATTCTATTTATGAATTTGAACTTGACGAAGATGCAGCAGAGATTCCAAATGTAAGTTGAAACATACACATCTCGGCCAAAAAAAAATTTAATTTTTTTTCTTCCAAAATAAAAGATACAGAATGATCAAATTATATTTTGTAATAGGATATCGTAGGCAAGTCTTCAGAAAAGTCCAAAAATGAAATGAAGGTAGTTGACTACGTTTTTGTGGACTTCCCAAAGGTATGCAGGAGGGTGGCTACAAGTAGGCAAAGTTCTTGAAATGCAAGAAGAAAAAGTAACCCTGCATTGGCAGAAGGGGTCATGGAGGACTGCGTGGACACCCTGTTCCAGGAGAGTGCCAGGACAAAGGGGCCGAACGGAACCCTGGACTGAGATAATCTCTGCTTCTCAGGTATGGTTAGAAGGTTTTGCCCTTACTCCATCAGGGCACCTTCCAAAAAAAAGAAGTATTAGATAATTACGATTATTATTAGTTCATATATGCGGTTAAAGACAAATTATATTATAAAGGAGTGTAAAATCGGAGGCGGCAATAGGCCGCTCCTTACCTCTGTTATTTTTAACCCCCTCCCCCCAATAGGATTTCAATCCCTGATGGTACCAAATTCTGTACCCCTAAATGCCCGTCGAATACACATTACTCTGATATCATATTAAAGCATTTTACAATGTAAAAGGATTGCCTACGAGAAATTTTCAAAAGTTTAATTAATTAAGCAGTTGTTAATTAACAAAGATTGCATTGAAGTCTATGGGGAAAAGGGTTTTTTTTTTCAAAATAAAAATTCAAATATTTCAATATCAATAAATACTGTTGTCAAGTAACATGTATTTCGATTTTACCTGTTACATGATTTTGTATATTTTTACGGGTTTAGTGTACGCCGCATGAGTATTTTTTGGGCTATTAGTGTACCCACTCTTTTGTGTTTTGTACATTTCCGGTTTAGCCAACGTGGTTGTTTGGCAGATGTTTTTCGGTGCCACAATGTAAGTTTACCTTGTTTATATTTCATTTACTTGTGATTTATGAATATTAGCTCATGATAAATTACTCATAGATTAGATTATTTACTACGACATGAAATAATGTAGGATCCATTAGCTATTTTTGTCATGATATGTAGGAACGATTGTCTACATTGATCGTTTCGCGCCAAATTTACATTCATTGAAAGTTAGATAAAATATCCCTTATATGTATTGAATCTTTGATAGAATTGAATAGATTTGTCCAGTTAATTGTCTTTTTCGTATATGAACTTAGGCGATTCAACAGATTAGGCATTTATATCAAATTCTTGTCATTTTATGAAGTCGATCGTCAGTCTATAGGTATTTGAGTCTTAAGTCTTGTATACCAGGTATAAATGTAATACTGTGTTTAAAGTCATTTTATCAGTCAATTAGTCATATAGGTACATGTATATGGTTACTAGTCAATATGCATCTGTACATTGTGTTTAGAGTTCAGTATTGAGTATTGCTTGTTATGTTTACTTCATATTTGTAACTCTGTTTTCTGTATTTGTTTACAGCCTTTTACCACTTGTGTCAACAAAATAAACTGATCTACCAGTTTCCTGGTGTTTTTTGGACTAAGTTTTGTGACCAGGGTTTAACTGATTGCGCCTGGGCAGTTACAACTGTGTTGGAAAGATGCATTGAAATATAATATATAGAATGAGTATTGAAAACAATTTTTTACCAGCTAATTTTTTTTATAAATTAAAAAAGAAGAGATAACTCTTACCAAAATTACTCTTAAAGGTCATGAATAAGGACACATCCCTCTAAACATACTTATAGTATTAAATGGAAGTATGTCAAAATAAACAGAGTATTTAATGCCTACATATTTGTTATGTATTCAAATTTCATTGAATTTCTTCCTATTAGGGATTGAAGACCTTAAGACTCATGCAACAATTTGCGCTAACTCTGAACAAGGGACACTATTCAGAGTTCATGGGAAAAAAGTAAGAAATGTGATTATTGAAAAAATAAAAGGAAGTGGGAGAACTTAGCCCTTAAGGAACATACATTTGTGAAAGATGTACAAAGCATGCTGAGGTAAAGTATAAATCAAGTTTCCATATTATATCAGTCACGCAGGAATGAAAGGGTGGGAGTATTGATGTTTTCAAATGGTGTTCATTCATGCAAATAGTAAGATTTTACATGAACATGAATTTATATAAATTAAAAAAAAATTATATGAATAAACATTTCTAAATGAAGATGTACCTTCTCCATTGCTTTTTCTTTTTTAACGATTTGTTTTTTTTTTTAAAAAGACTACGATCATGTTATCTGCTCAATCTGCAAGAATTGTCCCTAAAAGAAAAAAGACACCATTGTTGCAGATATGGTGCAGACAATTGAGAATGGTGACATTGAAGAAGATGACTGTGAGATGATCATGTGTGCAATTGATTCGTTTTTAAAAATTTTTTTATCATGTAAAACAAAATTGATTAGGTTTGGGTCGGCGGTACATCGTACCTTTCATTGAAATGATTACAGCGAACACATATTAACAAATAAATTGCATGAAGTCGCACCTTTTCATCTTTTTCACATGAAGAAGAGAACCGTTAAAAATGTATGAAGACAGTTTAGTTGCCGGTGCTCCTTATAAAAATGATGACACATTAAAACATTTTGGAACCTATTCGTTCCCTTTTCATAGGATACATGTCTGAGAATACTCTTCTTGTCTTTTTAAAGAGGTTGATGCATGAAAGGGGGGGGGGTCTTTAAGAAGGAAAAAGCCTTGGTTATTAGCAATGCGGTGGAGAACGTTTACTACTTTGTAAACACAAAATTTGTTGGTCCACTTGCATTTGCTGAATAATATTTTACAATCATGCAATTAAACATTTTTTTCATAATTGTTTTAAACATTCTATGATTTAATTAAATAAAAAAAGTATTTTTTTTAAATTTCTATCTGTATTTATCATTTTTATTTATTTACTTTTATAATGATTTGTTCATGCTATTAGGAAGCTAAGAAGGTGTCAATATTGCTACTGCTGCATCGCCAAGCGAAAGCTATACTTCAATGTTAAACTGGCTAAAAGCCAAAAATTATGGCTTTTCCTGTCCAATCACAATGCAAGCAACTGCCACTATAAAAGAAAAAGCAGTCAGATCCTTTTATCCAGCAGTAAATGGCATTTTTGATTCCGCAATCGGTATTTTAAACCATACTTTTAAAAATCCAGTCTGTCCTTTCTGAGGGATTGGTACATGGACACCAAATCATTTCGTCCTCCTTCAACTCAAGGAACAACTACATGTATCCTAGATGTTACAAACGAGTCTGATTTTCCTCCACTGCCAACAATACCCAGGCATATGCAATCCAGTACACCGCTGTTAAGTGAGAGAAGAGAATACTCAAGCTCGTCTGACCTTGTCAGAGACGATGAGAATCCACCAAAGGTAAACTTTGACTTGTTGGACTCCAGAATCTCTTTCAAGAGCTTCTTCCAGGTCATGAAATAAAGCCAGACTTCAAACTGATTGACAGTCTTCCCATTTCCCCACGACGTCGCCATGCCCTTGAACATGCAGCAGCTGAAGTATATGGAATGTTCAGCCAAAATATGAAGGAGGCAGTGAATGGTATTAACACGGGGCTCAGAATTCTAAGGACCAAACATTTCAATGTAATGTCGATTTGACGAAGTTGTGTAAATTTGGATTTTGAAGGAGACCCTCAACTCGGTGCATGTCATAAGACCAGAGTCATGTAGTGTTCCTTTTTGTGAATGTACATGTACATATCAATACTACATTTTATAAAAATATTCAAGATCGTCTATACAAAACACGATATTTTGTTATAGAGGGATGAAAGTATCTTTTTTTTTATTTATGAATGTGTGTAGACTATATAATCCTCATCATTATGTTATCATTTCATTTGCTTTGACATATATATTGATTATTTCATTTGCTTTGCCAAAACCAAAATGAATTGTAATTTGTATCATCATGATTGCATTTTGTTTATACACCCAATCCAAGTTAATCTTGTTGATTGTGGCAGTGTTTCAGTGACACCTAAACAAAGCTAACATAGAAAAAATTGTTTGCAGTTGCCTACCGCTAAGCTTTCTTTCCAGCTTGTTTGTGTTATAATTTTTCAAAGTTTCAAGTTTCCACAATATCAGTTCTTTTCACATTCTATTTTAAATTTGATTATTGTTTTCTTTTTTCAATCAGTGGTTTCTGAGAAGTTTAGTTTACATGTATTTGTGTTAATTACTTCTTTGTACTTATTCGTTATCTTACAAAGAAACAGAAAACTACATTTTTATATACATTTAATTTTAAAAATATACCCATTCTAAAGATCAGGTTGGGAACAGCCTACCAAATGGTACTTTATCCCCCGTTTGGTAGATAATCTACCATAACGAATTTTACTAACCAAATTGGGGACAAAATTTTTGTGGCGTTGTTGCAATGTGTAAGGACCCAGTGACTACGCTATGATGCTTTCTGATATCAATTTTAATTTGTATATTTATAAACCATCCGTTTGATAGAGCGCCAGTTTAAAAACAAAGTACATTTAATTCTGTCATTCATTTCAATATGTATATAAATGAATGTTTGTTCACTGCCTTATGTAAATACAAGGATATTGTTTACCGTTTTGGGATATTCGGTAATTACAGCGAAATGTTCTGAATACAGCTGTTGCGTTTTCTTTATTCTCATATAGTTGGATTACTTAGGTGATAAAATTTGGATAAAAGGTCATAAGAAGCTTGAAGGTAAGTTGTTGCGAGAGACCCAGAATCCCAGTACCGGAGTGACAAAAATAAATTAAGGACATCAGTCAGCTATGTTTTGGCGGACACCACCATGGCTGTCAAATGCACAGTCCACGCAATCTAATTAAAATTAGAAGTTAGATCCTCTCGCATACTCGCTACACGTTGCGAGTATGTGAGCGGATCTTACATTTAAGGCAGGTCCACACTTTTACGGATCCGGTTTTAATTTTACACACCAATATAAAATTTTGATTATCCTTATCTTTTGAAAAAAAATCTTTTAGGATGATTAAAAATATTTTGGCAAGTATATATTTGTTAATTATAGTGTCATTGAGCACACAAAACATTTAATGTGCATTATTTATATAGGAATAACCCCTTTGCACTATGTCTATAGGATCTATATGTAATTTAGTACATGCACAGACAGAGAATCCTAAATTGCCTTTATGGACCTAAAGCTTGTTAATTTTTTTTAACAATATAACTTGAGATCTATTTATCTTTAAGTTTTAGCCTATTTTACCTTTTTACATTTACTTTTTAATACGTTTTGCGAAGAACGACTGAAAAAATAGGTATTCCAAAAATGGGGGTATAGGTGTTAAAAGGGCTGTTTTGTAAAAATTTTCTGGTCAATAATAATTGTTTTTTTGCTAACCTAAGATATAATTCAAAATAATTGTGAAGAAAAAATAGCATATAAACATATAAGATTTTGAGAAATATTGAAAATAAAGATATTTTGAAATATTGAAAATAAAGATATTTTGAGCTTTTTCTCTGAGAGATTTTGACAGAATCAACATCAATTTTTTAGTGTTTTCAAATAGAAATTTCAAATATTTTCTTGACAAATGAATATTTATGAGTTTCCTAAGTTTTAACAATAATTGGATGCGATTTGGTACAAAGCTAAATAAAATATGACGTTACACTTCTATATGTTGAATTTTTGCTGTTGCATTTTTAGAGGTATATACTCCAAGACATGTTGCATGAAAATTAACCTGCAAAGATATGCTTTTTATGGGTGTTTTGGTTAGATTATGACTTATTCAAGATTTTCAAATAAAAAAATAAAGAGTTTGACAGAAAATTCTGAAAGTACGGACCTACCTTAATTTAAATTAAGATTGCAGTCCACGACACTTCCAAATTAAAAAGATTCAGGGAGGGGGTCAGTAATCATCCTAAATATAGATAGAATGTTCTATCGTTAAAATGATATTGTCCTACGGACCCGGTTTAACGATAGAATTCGTTCCGTGTATTCGTAATGTAGCAGAAAGAAACACGGGCGATAACTCGCATAGTGCATTTACTAGGAACAATTTAGAGGGTTCCAAATGTAAACATGGAGGTAATTTGAATCGAGAGAAAAACGTTGACAAAATGAATTGGATTTTCGTATTTATTTGGATTATTTTTTAGGAATTAAAAGGCATAAGCAAAATGTTTGTTATGATTAATTTGCAAGTTATTTTCAGTGCAAATCCGTTTGTATCCTTCAAAAACGTTTCGGGGTGTTCTGCAATTTTTTGCTACATTACGAGTATATGGGTGGTATTCTAACTGTGGTGAGGGCTTGTACCGAGACACAGTTAGATTATTCTAACTATCCTAAATATAAGGAGAAGACCGATAGTGTTGTTGTCACATCTTACACGATTTCCCAACAGGAGATGTAAATGTTCAGAAAAATATCGCAGAAGAGGAGAGACATATACTTAATCCACTTCCAGCTGTTCTGAAAACTGTCATATATGCACTGGCCTCCCAACCCCAAGTTAGTTTCTATATAAAGGGGAAAGTGACACAGGTACTATAAAAGTACTGGTACAAAAGATAAATTTAACTAATTTTTCATCGTACCAACAATGTAGCTTAAGTGTAACATTTGAATGTTTTAAATTACATGAAATTTCTTTTAATATTCAATATAATAATGATTTCATGAATCAAATTTCATTTATTTTAAAATTCTTCACCATAATGTTAAATATCCTTTTGTTTGATACACAACTGATTTTAACTGAATGGAGATAAATAAACGTAATCAATCTGAAAGTCCATTAAACAATACAGCAAACACGGACCTCCGAAACATCAGGTACCATGGAGTAGTAAGCATCCCCTGCCAACCGGTCACATCCGCCGTGTGCTCCTTGTCATGATCAGGAAATAACGAAAAAAATCCATCTCTAATTCAGTGTATAAATAATAGACTAGCAAGTGGTATGAAATACATCAGCCGCATTTCACTTAATGATAAATTGTATTTGCTGACAAGGTCACTGTTTAGACCATAGATCAATCCTAAGCAATGACTTCATGCAGAATCAGCACATGCGCTATTAACTAGCATTGTCGAAAGGATAGGTGGCGCTGCGCGCGCATAAAAATGACTAACTACGAAAACTGAGCCCGACTCGAATGCCTTTCAATTACGGCCTTTGACATGTTCCCTTAGCATGCTAGCAATTTCATTGGTTGATATTTCGAGAGAAATGACCTTACCTTTCTGCATTTGACAAAAGCCCGGAAGAACTCCTACAATGGTAACAAACGTTAAGTGAAGTTTTATGTTTTCGCTCTTTTACTATAGTGGACGAGTACGCCGGCTTAACAAGTATATTTTGATTGCTCTTTGTTATTAGAAAGTGCAATCATAGTCAATAGCATTATAAAACCCCGTAATATATAAGACATTGCACGATTGAACAGGATACCCCTTTTCCGGAAATAGGCACTGAAGAAATTCGAACGACAAGTGTTACAATTGTTTACAAATTTCGTCTGAGGAGAAAAAAAAAAACCTTCCAAGTCTTGTACATTTGTATCATTTTTACAAATTTACTATACATGTGTACAATTATAAGAGATTGGTGCATTTAATGCAATGTTGATCAGCATTTGGATTTTTTGTTCTTCATGGGAAGAATACAGCCAGTGTATGTTTACATCATCAGATACGGAAGAAGAATCTGAAACACCTGTGAATGTACGTAAAGAACAGAAAACGCACATTATCACTAGCAGCAGTGAATCTGAATTTTTCTGATTCTCAAAGCATTTTAAAAGTGAAGAAAACCAGAAGTCTCTGTCGAGACTGAAGCTCTACTTGTTTGAACTTATAGCAAAGGAAGAGAAACTACTTAAGTAGTTGGGATTTGAAACTATGTAAACAGCATTAAATAGAATAATGATCGTTGATAAAGTCTCTTTGTGTTCTTAGTGTAGTCTACTTGTGTGCACAGTTATACTGGAATCAGACCAAAACTGTAGGAAGAGTAGCATTTTGAAACAATTTTACAGACATTATCTTAGAGTATTCTACTTGTGTGCCAAATTATATTGAAATCAGACAAAAACTGTAGGAGGTGTAGCATTTTGAAACAATTTTACAGACACGACAACACCATTCATTGAAATCAAAAACCGATACATAGAATTATGTATCTTAATGTAGTCTACTTGTGTGCCTAGTTATACTAAAATCAGACCAAAACTGTAGGAGGAGTAGCATTTTGAAAGAATTTCACAGACATTTCTATTCTTAGTTACCACGGCAACACCATTCATCAAAATCAAAAACCTATGCACAGAATTATTTTACTTGTGTGCCAAGTAATACTGAAATCAGACTTAAACTGAAGGAGGAGTAGCATTTTGAAAGAATTTCACAGAATTTTCTATTTTTAGTAACCACGGCAACACCGTTCATCGAAACACAGGAGTTCGCGTACCTATCAATTTTACCGAAATTTTCAGTAAATAAAAAAATACGTAATACCTATAATAATAACACAAGGAGTGCAGCGTATTTCAGGTCACCTGGGTACCCCTCGCTTAATATCAAGGCTGTCGCACAATTAATCTTTAATCGAAAATTATAAAACACAAGCCAATCTTTTTGAAAGGGACCATTCTTTATGGCTCTTAATGCATAAGATTTCAAACTCATGTTTTACAGCAGCAGCGGAGACATTTCTCCACAACTTCGCTCAAATATCCGTTGTCCGCGACGCCATGACGTGACGTCACGGGCGCGTCCATTTACCCAAAAAGGAACAAAACTGCCTGAAATGCTAATCTACATGATGGCGGTCATATGCGAAAATTAACCAGAGACAAGTTAGTAGACATTCAAGAAAATTTAAAACGGGGAGGTACAAGTACTTGTACTCGTCAGCGGCGTATATTCTTTTCTGTTCATGTGTAGGCTAACGTGAATTGCTCTGTCTGTGGACGTTTTCATTCCAGTGGCAGATAGCTAATGAAGTCCTCATCTTGTAGGAATCATCACCGAAACTAATCATCTTGTCGTGAAATATGTTGAGGACATTGTTGTAGGACTCCACATAGTACGTGACCATGGCATAAACATAGTCCTCTGAGCACTTGTACATGATCGTTTACCTGACTGCGCTGTTCAGCAGGTTCTCGGCAACTGGATCTCTTATCATAACTTTGTTCGGCTCATAATTTAGATCAATGCGACAGCGGCTCACTTCCGGACAGTTATGCCGAATATTCTTGTAGTGCTCAAAGATGTTATCAAGTCGTTTGATGAGTAGATCTTGGTCATTGTCACAATTTCTCACACTGTACTGTAAATTGGAGTCGCACGGAATGAACTTTGTCCGTTAGCTCCTGGTGCCAAGAAGAACGATGCTGCTTCTTGGGTCCCTTTGCGACTTTCACAGTTTTCTTCTCTACTGCTTTAGCTGCTTGCCAGGTATCATTCTGATTAATGGTGTCTGGTCGCTCTTCTCTGATCAATTTGTTGACACTGGCGTTCCTATCATGTGCATGCATTCGACATTCGAACTGTCTCTTGGCAACCGATGCTTGGAATGTCGCTATCAAAAAACTCGTAGAGTCTTTTGTTCCCAAGGAGTTCGTGACGTTTGGCACAGGGATCGTCTGTCTGAGTTACATGCTCCTCACAAATGACCTTATGAGTTGCATTTCCAATGCACACGACGTTTGTGTCTTTGTGGAGTATTTCCTGAAACCGTGCCTAGCATCTGTGAGGATGTTAATGGCGCCGTTGTTTTCCAGGGAGAAGGCGATTTCCTCTTGGAGGGATCTGTTGCACCAAGACTTTACAGACTTCCCGTTCCATAAGCACTGCCGTCGTGTACTTGGACAATAGGTCTTTGGCGTCAGCTTCACCGAGGGATTGAACTTCAGGGCATCTTGGAGTCGAGACACTTGGTTCGGAAGAAGCCCGGTGCTAAGAGTTGCATGAACCCATCTTGCATAGGTCAGGAAAGTTCCAATCGGGAGAACCACGGAACTACTCCATGAAGCTGTGTGTCCAGATGAGCACGACAGATTGAAAACAGCGACAGTTCCGCACATAATTGTTTGATCAGGTCTGAAGTAGAGTTGATCTCTGCACGCAGTGCTGTGGCGGTGAGCTGTCTGGATCAACATGGCAATAGCGCTGTCAGTACACATATAATACTTGGTTTCCGCTGTACCAATGGGGAGAGCACTGTGTGGTGTAGTCTCTAGGTCGCTGTGTAGTAACGCATCTAGGGCCCTCTCGATAATCTCGGTGTTGTTTAGACGCTGATCTCTAGATCTGAAGTGGTTTTTCAGCTTCGTCATCTTTTGCGGATCTTTGACGACATGGCATTACATGTATCTCTCGGTAACTCCAGTTTGAACGATGCAGATCTCTTGCGTGCACATCCCGAGGTTTACGGGGTTCTAGGAGTGGTAGGAAAACTTCGTTGAATTCTATCACAAAATACGTGTTCACTCTGTGAAAAATAAACTGCAACTGAGGTTTGCGTGTATACTACTACTACAACCCTTGTTTTCTCAGCACAGAGTTACCCCAAGTTTTGGATATACTGGGAAATAAACCCCCCACTTCAGCGACTGTTGTGTTTGATGCCCCTTTCTTACCGTAGTACCGAATACGTTCAAAGGTATAGTCATTGCTACATAACACCCAGTACTTCAACCATTTTCCTATAAAGCGAAGATTAATATGTATTTAATTTATTTTTTTGTTTAGTTATCGAAGGAATGCTAAAAGTTTACTTTGCACAACACGAATAAAACTAAAGTCGGGGACTTATTAAGACCGAATCCTAGATCAGCTACTATTCTATGTGTAAGCGACTCCTGATTTCTCTCTATCTCTCTAAATCTCATTGTATTCAGTGGGTATCTTATACATGTAACATAGATAATTTTCAGTAATATTTAGCATATCTAACAATGCCTGTGGACATGATGTATCATTATTAAGGCTCATGAAGAAATAAAATTTTTCATCTCATCCAAAGAACCCAGAATCTTTCAAAAAGGAAATTAGGTTAGATTTAAAAATGCTGAAGGAATCATACATTTAGTAGCTACCAGTGCAGCTGGTATGGATGAAGATTTTAAGGGTGTTTATAATGTTATTTATGGTCCTCTAGAAAAATGTAAAATTGTTAAAGATGACCTAATATGGTAAAACTGTGTCATACAGGACCCCGCCCAGTGTGGTCAAAAGAACTCGCGAGTCACAAATTGATAAATTAATTGGAGAATGCGGGAATACCAAAGACAACAATAGATAAAGACAATAAATATTTTTTTTCTGATACGGGTGATAATGAATCAATTAAGGAGGTACGTTAACTGTTTTAGTAGGTAATCATTGTTTGAATGTTTTTCATGTCCCATTTCAATAAAATAAAATACATCCCAGTCATAAGCGGTTGTAATTATTTAAAAAAAGAGATTTTATTTCCTCCGATTTTGCATTGATAAAAAATGGCATTACGTATTATTTTATGGTTTATGACCACTTCTTTCGTCTATGGATGCGATCTATCTCATGAATGCTTATATTCCTTGGATTTTGCCGATTGTCTTGGGGAGGAGGCCTGTGTGTTTTCAGGTAGAGTTGTACAGGTGAACTGTTGGAGAGAGAAAATCCAGTTATGGTCCCCCATAGAACAACTCAGGATTAAAGGAAATTGTCCAATAGAGAACTATAAGAAATTCTGTCAGGACAGAGTCAAGACTATCATCATGTTGGACTCGGACGAGAAATTTACCTGTACAGGTAACTAAGTGGATTGGGGATTTTTCTTGTTAAATATTTTTTTTAATGAATGAATCGTTTCAGATATTGAGATGTACTCTATCATTTAAGTGTTAAAAAATATATATTTATCGAATATGTATTTTACTCACGTATAATTATAAAATTTCTTAAAAACTCTGTAATTGACTACCTTACAATTTATGAGAATAAAAGGGGGGACGTATCCTAAAAAAAAGAGAGAGAAGGTGAAAGTGACATAGGTTTTCTATCTGCGCCGTTACTTGGACGAAATGATGACAAAGCGTAATTTGATACAGCTACCTGTACTGTGCCTCATTAAAATTGATGATCAAACAAAATTGAAAACGTGAGAAAACTCCGCCTACTGCCAATTAAATGTATTCGCGCTTTGTCTACAGCATGGGTTGCAAGTCTATTTTCCAACTGGGGCGTGCAAAGACCATTGGCGGAGGTATGAAGAAAGGAGTAAAATATTTTTATTTATTACCAAGGTAAAAGAAAAAATAAAATTAGTGGAATTTTTTTTTGTCTGTATTTGTATAGAAATGTCTTCATCGGCGACGCTGTCAACATCGGCCCGATCGGGGACGAGTTTTGATGTGGAAGAACGTGAGTTCATTCGTGTTGTGCACTGATCTGTAGAAATTTTGAAAAATGATAAATCAAATGCGATATTCCTTGTTTATGAATTTAACTTGAAAAAAAAAATAAGTAAAACAAATCCATTATTTAGATGAGAATTTCTACAGATATACTGTATACAGGGTTATTTTCGCCCCGTCTTATTTTCGCCCTTTCACACTTGCAAACAATTTTGCCCCGTTTTAAATTCGTCCAATCATGTTTTTGTTTAAGAAATTTTACTGTATTCTTTGAATTCGCCCCGTTTTAAATTCGCCCAAAAGATCGTAGGGCGAAAGGGGCGAAAATAAAACGGGGGCGAAAATTTTCCTGTATACAGTATTGAGTTTTGTTTTGTTGCCACTCCGTTATACCCCCGTCCCCCTAATATTTAACTTGATTTTCTTTTTGTTAATTTTCTTTTTTTTTAATTTGTTGATCTAATAATGTTTTTTATGAGTTAAGTCGGTTTGTTCGTTTTTTAAATGTGTTACGTTTTGCATTGGAACTTTGTGACTCAACTATTTTTAAAAGAATTGAGATGCTTTCAGATTATTGTTTTATTCACTTTAGATACTGACATTCGTGAACACACCATTTCTACAGATTACTATGTCTCTTCAACTCGCATGCAGTCTTCAAACACTGCGACGTCAACCGACCTATCAAACCCCTCGTCCTCGCCATCGACATTTGCATACCAAAAGATGACGACCCACCCTGCATTGCATTCATCTACCCCGGAATTATTGACGACAAGCCCACACACATATTCAATCACCACTTTCCCCCCCCACACCGCTACATATCATCAGAGAAAGACAATAATACCCTTTTCTGTTATATCATCATTACCCCTCAGTCAACATTATACAGTTCCCGCATACACTCAACTAGATTTAATGACCATACCTTGAAAAGTACACAACACCCAGTTCCCCTATCACGAACATAGGCACTTGGGGTATGGACCCCCCCCCCCTCTTTTCCATTTTTTTTCTTTTTAAATCAGGATTCAAGTCATCTTTTTCCTCTTTTTTTATTCTAATATGCACTATATGTTATCAAAAATGCAACTCTTTTGTCTCTACAAGCTGTTTTTAAAAAAGCCGTTTTCCACTGATACATATAAAGAGAGAAGGCTTGCAACTCTTTTCTAGTCATCCGCCTCACCTCGCTCAAACTTCGCTTGATTATCTATCTAAATCAGAATAAAACATGGGATATGCATACATCAATAAATTTGTTATACATTCCTCTTCCTTTTCACATTTCCATTTAATTTTTATATGCCCCCGATTTGTAAATATTTTGATGTAATCACCCGCATCTAGGGTAAATATTTTCAAGTTTTCAAGAAAAAAATGGAAAAGGGGGGGGGGTCCATACCCCAAGTGCCTATGATCACGAGTACAACTGAGGACATCAGCACCACGGAGGGCATGACGACCAGGAGTAGTTCAGCAGAGGACACCCGGGGTACTAAGCCAGGGGTAGTTCAACAGATGACACCCGAGGTACTAAGCCAGGGGTAGTTCAACAGATGACACCCGAGGTACTAAGCCAGGGGTAGTTCTGCAGAGGACACCCGAGGTACTAAGCCAGGGGTAGTTCAACAGATGACATCCGGGGCACTAAGCATGGGCGCTTCATATATCTTTACATATTACTAGCCATTCCGATATTTATTTTAGCATGTGTGTGTGTATTAAAATATTAACAAAGGAAAAAAAACATTATTCATGATTGAAATTTAGAGACGATTATAAACTATGAGAATGGCAATGAGAGCGATGAAAAAACAGTATACGAATACGTAACAGCAGTTTAGTAAATAATAAATAATCTTTATTGCATATTACACCCATATGGGTCAAGCAATACAAAAAAGAAACAAAATCAATGAGAACAATGAATTATATATACAATATCCATATAGAAATTTATTCCCTAAATGTTACACCGATGTGGACCTTTTGGTTCTCAATTCTAATGATTGTTTTATAAAAGTGCAAACAGCCGGTATAACTTCAAGTTTTGGACTTAGTATATATTCAAGTTTCTGAGTAGGTGATTTGAGGTAGAATGAAGAACAATTATCTAACATAACTTTTATAAGTATATTCCTTGCTTGTATATTCAAGCTACACTGTAGAAAAAAATGTGATTCATCATCAATAGTATTACATGAAGAACATAATCTTTGTTCTCGAGGTATTTTTTTATGTCTACCAGTTTCTATCATTAGGCAGTGGTCACTTGTTCGAAATTTAGTTAGCATTTGTCTATTCCTAAAACTATTTTCAAGCTTAAGATACTCTTCCATATCGACACTGTGTTTTTTTTACTGTACAAGTATAGTTTTGAATTTTCTGTAAATTTAGATATTTTTTCCATAGTTTTCTCTTTATAATTATCTAGTACAATTTTCTTCAACTTCTTTTTAACTAATTTTGTCAAATTTTTCATCTTTTTTGTTGTAGTCATTGCTATTTAAATTATTTTCTTCAAATATAAACATTGCAAGGGTATGCCAGGAGTAAAATCCTTCTTCATGCATCGATATATTAAAATTATATGATTCTTTAATCAAGGGGTTTACATTTTGAGAGTTTAGCCGTACAAAGTACATCATGACTTGAGTTTTAATAAAAGAAGAAACTGGAAGTCTGCCTAGTTCACACAAAGTTGAAATATTGCATGCTGTCTTATTGAGTCCTAGAACTGTTTTACAGTATCTAGTATGTACTTTTTCATAAACTGATTTTTCTTGTAGAGCGAGTGTATCACATGAACTGTTATTCTTTATAGCTCGGAGCATTGCTCTGTATGAAGGAAGATAATCATCCATAAACCAAATTTCACTATTAAAGCATAAAATAGGACGAACAAAAGTGTCAAATAATTTACAAGACAAATTTACAGGTAGTTGTGTAAAGTTGTTGAAAATTTTTCTCAAGGAGAATATTACTTTTAAGCCCTTCTTAGACAGTTCTTGTATTCCTTTGTGTAAACTTCCTTTATGGTCAATTATTGTTCCCAGAAAATTATATTCTTTTACTTCTTCAAGAGGGTGATTATCATAATATAAAACAGAGGTTGGTTTATGTACTTTTTGAAAAGTTAAAACTTTTGTTTTTGTAGTATTCACAGATAATTGCCAATTTAAGCAATAATTGTGCAGTTTGTTCAGTGTATTTTGTAAACCACTATGAGTCTCTGAAAGCAGAACAAGGTCATCTGCAAAGCTTAAACTAGATATATGTGTGTGTTTGAGTATGAGTGGATCACATGACTGATCAAAAGTGTCGTGTAGGTCATTTATAAAACAGTTAAATAAAGTTGGACTTAGACTATCCCCTTGTTTTACCCCTCTATCTAATAATGTTCTTTATTCACACTAAGTATTTAATAAAACATTCGTTCCAAGCACACCTCCTCTCAATATTTAACAGAAGCATGTTTTATAAAATATAATAAGTCAATTAATGTAACTAACATTTTTTTTTATAAAAATGATTTTATCAATTGCATGCTGCATGTGAGAAATGCCATCTTAAACTGAGTATTTGTATATTTATTTATCAATTGATCTCTTTGATTTCTAATTTAAAGGAATATTTCAAAGCATGAAATCAAAATGTATAAAAGAAATTGATGCAAGGATTTTACTTACTTTTTTTTATTCCAGATAAACGATTATAATTGTATAGAAGAAATTGATACAAGGATTTTTCTTACTTTCTTTCTTTTTAATTTTTAAATTTTTTTTTTCTAGATAAACGATTATAAATATTGGTTAATATTACGTTAGGTATCAAAAAAAACCAAACCTGTAAATAATATATATTTCACAAATTTGTCAGTGGACGCTGAGTATGGGTTGGCCATCACCAGTTTTATACTGGTGTGTGGCCTTCTCATGGGACTCGTCCTCCGCTTTTTAAAGCGGAAGATGGGGTGGACATGTCGTTGTCCCGTTAAAAGGAAGACAGAGGCCCCCCGTCTAGGGATGTATCCAAGAAGACCGGGCACCATCGATATGCGCGCAGATATATTTGAGATGGATGAGACACCCGCACCCCCCGTCGGCAAGCAGACGAAGTGCAAGCTTCCAGCGCCGACGGGGGGTCCGGCGTAGGGCCTCAGATCACAGCAAAAGAAGACAAGTGTGTGAAATGTAAGTAACAAACAAGAGGCCCACGGGCCTAATAGGACACCTGAGCATAACAAGCCTATATTTCAGAAGGACTGACCTCATACAATACCATACTTTTTATAGCTCGCCTATAAGTCAGACACAGAGTTTTGGACAACATATTAACTCCCAAAAAACCGACTTATAAGCGAGTATATACGGTATTTAGGTAGTTCATCTGCTTCATACCCAGAGACAGAGAAGAAAATTTTCAAAGATTTTTAAAATGTATTTTCACTATATTATTTCATATATGACTGTCCCTATAAAGATTTGCGAAAAAAGTACTGTTCTTTGAACATCTGTAATTTGTAAACGATAACATATTGAAAGATAATCATTGTAAAGTATTATGTAATCCTGATAATGCAGTTCATTCTAGAAGGCTGTGTGAATTTTATATGAATATTTTGAATTGCGTTCCAAAAATAAAGCACAATTATAATACCGGTATATTTATTTAATGCATTTATTAGCTCATCACTGTTCATACTATATTGCTTGCATAATGATTATGCTTAATCTTCAAGTTGTTATACTCTGCATTGTTGACTTCACTGATCCATACAATTGCATGTATGAATTTTATTACTTGTCTTTTATATGTAACATGGTTGTATGCCAACATTTTTGGTGAATCAATAAAGAAATTGAATTGAATTGAATATTATCAATAGAGCCCCATCCTAACAGAACAACCCCTAACCCTGGGTCCATAAAATTCACAATATTTGTAGAGGCACTCTTGCTCATCATAACTATGGGCTTAGTTGGTTTTTTTAATACCTAGGAGCAGAGAAGAAGATTTTCAAAGAATTCATGTAATTTCACTATATAATCAATAGAGCCCCCCCCCCCCCAACACCAGAACTCTTGATGATAGGGCCATTAAATTCACAATTTTGGTTGAGGCACACTTGCTCATCATAACTATGCACTTAGCTAGTTTATATAATACCTAGGAGCAGAGAAGAAGATTTTCAAGGAATTCACATATTTTCACTTTAAAAATATTCACTTTAGAGCCCCCCTCCCCCCCGAACCCTAAACCCTGGGGCCATAAAATTCACAATCTTAGTTCTCATTCACTATGTACTTATTTAGTTTATTTGATACCTAGGAGCAGAGAAGAAGATTTTCAAAGAATTCATGTATTTTCACTTTATAAACAATAAAGACCCCCCGCCCCAACAGAACCATTGATGCTGGGGCCAAAAAATTCACAAATTTTGTAGAGGCACTCTTGCTCAACATAACTATGCACTTAGTTAGTTTATTTAATATCTAGGAGCAGAGAAGACGATTTTCAAAGAATTCATGTAATTTCACTATATAATCAATAGAGCCCCCCCCCCCCCAACACCAGAACCCTTGACCCTGGGGCCATAAAATTCACAATTTTGGTAGAGGCACTCTTGCTCATCATTAATATGCACTTAGTTAGTTTATTTAATAACTAGGAGCAGAGAAGGAGATTTTCAAAGAATTCATGTAATTTCACTAAATAATCAATAGACCCCCCCCAAACACCAGAACCCTTGGCCCTGGAGCCATAAAATTCACAATTTTTGTTAAGGCGCTCTTGCTCATCATAACTATTTACTTACTTGGTTAATTTAATACCCAGGGGCAGTGAAAAAGATTTTCAAGAAAAACATGTATTTTTACTATATAAACAATAGAGCCCCATCCTAACACCAGGACATCTGACCCTGGAGCCATAAAATTCACAATTTTGGTAGAAGCACTTTTGCTCATCATAACTATGCACTTAGTTAGTTTATTTAATACCCAGGAGCAGAGAAGAAGATTTCCAAAGAATTCATGTAATTTCACTATATAATCAATAGAGCCCCCCCCCCCAACACCAGAACCCTTAACCCTGGGGCCATAAAATTCACAATTTTGGTAGAGGCACTCTTGCTCATCATAAATATGCACTTAGTCAGTTTATTTAATACCCAGGAGCAGATAAGAAGATTTTCAAAGAAATAATGCATTTTCACTATATACTTATTTAGCCCCTCCCTATCACTAGAACCCCTGACCCCAGGGCCACGAATTTCACAATTTTGGTAGAGGACTCAATGCTGATTACAATCATGCACATAGTTTGAATGCTTGATGTCCAGGAGTAAAGAAGAAGATTTTTAAAGATTGCATTAATTTTAGTGGTTTTGGCCCTACCCCTCAGGCCCCAGGGGGGCAGGGATCATGAAATTCACAATTTTTGTTCCCCTTCACCCATACATGTACATGCTTTGTGCCAAATTCGGTTGAAATTGGTTGAGGGGTTGCAGAGAAGAAGCTGAAAATGTTCAAATGTTAACACACAACGAACGACGACGGACGAAAACGGATAGCAATAGGTCACCTGAGTTTACTAAGGTGACCTAAAAATATATATACGTATTAGTGAAATAATTTCTTTTTAAAATTTTAACCCTCTAGAACCCTACGTAGCATATATGCTACATATTTTTCTAAGCTGTGTAAAAGGATAACAATTGACTGAATACAGTAAAATCCCACTGTATCATATCTGCTACATGGCCATAACCAAGTCTTGGTTTCGAACTGATTGCTAGCTCTACATCAGGTGTGAAATATGATCCTCTGAAAATGTCAGCCTCCATGAGGATTCAAGGTTTAACAAATACCAAGAAAATATCTTGCTGGTGCTGCACTTTTTCAGGCTAGATGTACTTGTTTTTCAAATTAAATGTGATATTTTTGTATTAAAAATTAAGTTCTTGAATATGAAGTGAAGATAAATCTAGTGAAAGTATATGTACTTGTACATCTTTTGGCACATAATTGTAATTGCAGTAAACAGTTGGCTATGGTATGGCTGTATCCTGTTGCAACAAAAACCATCAACATAATGCGAATTCATTGACGAAATTGCAGCTGTGCTAATTGAGCCTAAAACTAAGAAAGGACAGTCATGTGTTTCTCCCCCACCTCTCCTAAATCTAAGTCAAAAGGCCTGCTGACATAATATGAAAAGTTCAAGTTAGCCATTGGCCAACCTGGGAGACAAAACGACAGCAGTGCAAACTCGATCAGTGGTTATGATGGACTTTCATTTGCAAAATTTCTCAAATGTTTTGAAGTCTTTGTCTCAATAAGACAGAAATTTACACATATAAATGCCAAACTAATTTAGTCAAAATATCATTTCCCCTAAACTTTTGAAAAATGAATTATAACATATATTTATATACAATTCATATTTTGTACAATCTTTGGTGTTTTTGCCAAATTTTACACGTCAAGTAAATGAAATTCTTCGCATATTGAACATAAAAACATTATTTTTCACTGTATGTATTATTTTAAGTCTTATTTTTTAACAAAAATAAATCAATACAAGTAAAAAACATTTATGTATCATATTTGCAACATATGTACTGGTATCCCGGTGTAGCATATATGCTACAACAATTTTTTCCCTTATTTGGAGAGAGAAATGTCAAAAAAGTGCAAAAATATTTTTAAATGATATAACTCTTAGATAAAGTATAAGAATTTTACAGATGTATTAACTGCATTTGGGTACTAGAGGGTTAAAATGCTTCAATTAATATCACATTTACTTAAAATTTAAAGATCGTATTTTCTATAAGAAATTAAAAACATGGGTTTGAAATACAATTAAATGTTTTTTTGTGTTTTTTAACAGGAAGATTTGAGGATCCATTAAGAGGAATGCTGGATTTTTGTTCATTTGTTGTTGTTTTTTTTTTAATACATGTCAATTGATAAAGAATAGATTATTTCTGGAAATACATCGACTTTTTTTTCCCGGAAGGCATTAACTTTTCTCAGTAGTCCTTTTTTCCACAAATCGTATTAAGACTAAGAATTAAAGGTCAATCTATAAATTTCACAGTCGTTACTATTTGTCTAATCTCGTGCGTAAATATTATTCTTAGTCGTAAGAGTTTTGGGGGAAAATGAACTACGAGAAGTTATTCAAGTACATTATATAACTGAAATCTTTCAGTGCACTTAACGAGGATAGTGGACTTTAAACGAGACCAAAAAAAAATACAGATGGGAAAAAAAGATTTAAAAGTACAGGAATATTACAAGGAAAAAAATCTTTGTGTAAGAGGCTTTAAAATGAAAGATGATTTACAAACCTTTTTTTATTTTGAGTACACAAGTACTTGAAATACTTTGTAAACTCAGACGTATCAAGTGAAGACTGGAGGGTGAAAAAGTTATCTTTAATCAATCAACTGGAAAAATGAATATATAGGTTATATTGATTCCAAGACTCAAATAATGATAGTGAATTGTAAAAATAAAAAATATAATCAGTGTAAGACAAAACCATATGATTAGTGTTCAGTTATTCAATCGGGGATGGAGGAAAAGTTTCCGAAAGTGACATATGATAATGCAAATAACCGATTAAAATTCCTTATTCTTTACTGGAATTCCGCTCAAATGAACATTTAATTGGAAAAACATGCGATATAAAAAAGGACAATCATATAAACAGCTGTTGTTTTGCAGCCCCCCCCCCCCCCAAAAAAAAAAAATGTGCAAATGCACAATGCACATAAAACAATGACTAATAATGTGTTACTTATAATACTAGTACATTGTTGCTATGGTTACAATATTAATTTGAATACTTGTAATAAATTCTTGGTCCTACAGCCTCTAACATAGGATCAGTAATTGTCCTTTAGAAATCCTCAAGCAAAACGAAAAAGTTCTTTTCCATCCGAAACTCGAGAAAGCAAATCCAGTATCCAGTCGGGTTCACTGATGACCGAAGAATCTCAAAGAGAAGTTATAATTATCATGTTTTTCTCGCGAAATAAAATAGGTAGTGACTGTTCCTTCGCCACGCGCTTGGCATCAGACGTGAAAGTCACGGGTCTTTCGGATATGACCTTAAAAACGTAGGTCCCGTGTCACGGTAGGCGCTGGCACGATAAAGAACCCTCACTGCTCAAAAGGCCGAGTGCCGAGTATACGTCTAAATTTGAAGCCTTTCACCGGCATACGGTGACGTCTCCATATGAGTAAAAAATTCTCAAGAGGGACGTTAAACAATATACAAGGACAGCAGAAGTACCTATAAATACGTCAAAATCACATTGGATTTCTCTGCACCGCAAGATAGTATTTATGGCCCAGTTCTTTACACTGTTTAGTATGGAACGCCGGGACTGTGTTATATGAAGATTAAATATTATATGCAGTGCTTCCTTGATTATATGCGGTACTATTTTTATTATATGAAGTAGTTTTTACTTTATATTGTGTACAACCTCCATTATGCACAGTGCTTCTCTCATTATATGATGTAGATATGTCATTATATTATATACATCTATCATTATATGAAGTGCTTTTAACATTATATGCGGTAGTTCTAACATTATATGAGGTAGTTCTTACATTATATGCAGTAAAGACAACAATATATTATGTACTTCTCACATTATATCTCACATTACATCTTTCGGGAGCTACCATTCGGAACTCTCTGTTCAAGGTTCTTCCTTCTATCAACTGTTGAATTCAGTACAATAAAAATACATGCACGTAATATTTATGTCTCTGATTAAAACAGTGAATAATAAATGCTACATGAACTGATTAAATTGTTTTTAAAAGATAAGAAATAAGGTAATAGAGTAAAATAAAATGCCATCTATTTTATGGTATGAAGTTAAAAGAGAAAGAGAGGGAAGGGGAGTGGGAAAAAAATGAGAGATTTTTTTCTATCGTGTGAACAATATGGCATTCAAAAAGATTCATTTCATATGTAGACCAATCAATTTCAAAATGGGTAATGGAAAAAAAAAACCTGATGTCTTCGAGTACGCAGGTGTTTATCATTGCGTTATGGAAAACATTACATTATTTAATTTACTTGTATTTAGGGGTGGATGTGCTAATTTTTCATAATGTAAAATTATTCTTTATTTCTCAAATTAATAGGCACAAGGGTTTCTACCACATATCTTCTTAAAAGTAAATTCTTGAAATACAATCCACGACGACTCAATACAGTGACGAAGACGTTGTTTTTGAAAGTGGGGGATGGGGGGGGGGGGTGGGGGTCAGCCGGAGAAAAAAAAATAACTCAAGTTACCTGAAGAAAGTGAACTCGTAAAAAACATTGAGAATTTTCAATAGTAAAAGTTATGTTTAGGAAAAGAGGGAGGGTGTTACTACGCGCGTGTAAAATGTCTGCTCTCAAAATCGCATGTCTTATCCTGATACATATCATTTATATAACTATATATGCTTACAGTTAAAGACAGTGAATATTATTGCCTGACGTCAAGGCGTCAGGCTGTATAAGGATTGATAATTGCTTGATCCGAAACTAATAGATCATACCCAGATAGCTCGATTTTGTGCAAGCTGATTTACATTGAAATCTTTTACCTGCATTTCAAAAGAAACTTTTATTCAGGGAAACAATAATTTTACTGATGCAAAAGAATGCATTATTTACTTTGTTTACTCTGTTAGCATGAAACAGATTATTCCATGTGATTTATCGTTTCAACGTGTCCGTGTATCTTTTTTTCTGCATTTCTATACCACTGGATCAGTCCATTTAAAAAAAGGGGTGAATCGCTCTTTTCGTGCCAAATGTCACGAGTCAGCGATCTTCGCGCCTTTTCTTGGGATAGTTCTATTGTATGAATGGGGGTGCTAACTTCAATGGAATTTAAGTTTGTTATTGTAACTTCCATCTTCCCATGTTTCAGAAATTCTATCTACAAGTTATATCTTATTCCTTAAAACAACATATGAATTGTATGTATCAGAATATGGACATGCAAAACAATTGAAATGATTTCTCTAATTTGTTTCCCCTCTGTTGGTTTATTCCATATTTTAATGAACTAGTCTAATCATCACAAACGATCGACGCGGTTCAAACAGGTTCCAGACGACTTGACGAAAGAAATTAAAAGATTTCTTTTCCACAAAGGCCTAAATGTTGGTTTTACCTATTTCATCCTCAAAAAATTATAGTACCCACGTTTCAAGATCAATGAACACAAACTACTATTGTTTACTTCATTGGAGAAAATGCTTTCCTACAACATATGTATTTAGTTATTTCCATTCTCTAAAATGTTCACAATGAATGATTTGACAACAGATTTCAAAAAAGGCGTAGTCTTTAATATAGATCAAGGGGTAGATCAATCTACTTGCAGAAAAGACAATCGCATCATCTCGGGTCTTTTCGTCAGAGGTCAAAAAACAAAATAATATACATTTCCTGTTCATAGTAAAAAACGGAGTTAGAAGTAGTATATTTTAGATAATTAATATCATTTCATTGAATAAAGGTAACTCCATATTCCACAGAAAAAAGGTCTATATACATCATCCATGCTTTTATTTCAAAGTTTGTGAAAAGGGGGGGGGGTGTCATGTCGTATAAATTAACAAAACATTTGTGGTCTCCTTCCCTTGATAAGGCCCGAGGAGTGGGACCCAGGAATTGCGATTGGCAGAAAACCCACATACATTAACCATTCTGCTAACAACTCTTCAGAATGCACAGGGGCATAGCAACGGGGGGGGGGGGGCATCTTTTACAAGTTAAATAATTAAATATTTTTACAAGGTTCTCAAATAAAAAGACAGCATAAAAAATATTGCTCAAAAGGTTTATCACTTCTCTTACAGATATTGATTGATTACGTCAGGCAAGCTTTTTGAAAAGCTGTTACTTGTACATTTGTTATATGCCATAGTTTAACAATTAATACAATGAAATGGTAAATATATTTCAATGATAAGCGCATCTCTCTCTCTCTCTCTCTCTCTCTCTCTCTACCGGTAGTTGAAAAGTCATCGAAATCTTAACAAGCTTGAAATTCAACCATACTTAATTTTTTTTTTTTGAATTTGAAATCACAAGACTTTACAAAAATCAACAGCATAAAAACTTACGACTTTTCAACTTTATACACAACAATTCCGCACGACAAATTAAAATCCAGGCTTTTTGATATCATTGACAGCTGCTTCTTCAACAAAAATGGAACTCGTAAGTTTACTTACCTCGTCATTGGTCATTTGAAAAATTATTTTGTTAAAACAGATTCTGATTGTACACTTAAGTACTCTGAAGTTGACATCAAGAAGATGCTTGAGTTTCTGATTGACAATATCTATGTGGTTTTTGGAGACCAGGTATTCCAACAATCTATTGGAATTCCCATGGGTACAAATTGCGCTCCGTTATTAGCAGACTTATTTTTATATTCATATGAAGCAAAATTTATGCAAAATCTTTTGCGTGAAAAGAAAAAACACTTGCTGTGGCCTTCAACTCGACATTTAGATATATCGACGACGTATTGTCAATTAATAATGATAATTTCCATTCCTACGTCGACACGATATATCCTGGTGAGCTTGAGATAAAAGATACCACAGAGTCCAACACTTCTGCTTCATACTTGGATATTTTACTTGAAAAAGACACAAATGGTAATCTAACAACCAAGCTATATGATAAACGTTATGACTTTAACTTTTCTATCGTCAACTTCCCTTACTTATGCAGCAATATACCTTCATCACCTGCATACGGAGTATTTATATCTCAGTTGATTCGATACGCAAGAGCATGCTCTACGTATGAACAATTTCTTAAACGAGGTAAATTATTGACAAGCAAGTTGATGAAACAAGAATATCAACAGTCTCGTTTGAAGTCATCATTTCGTAAATTCTATGGTCGATACAATGACCTTGTCAGCAAATACAATTTATCATTGAATGAAATGCTGACTGACGTTTTTCATACCAATTGTTAGTCCATTATTTATACACTGAATTGACTACGGATTTTTTCCGTTATTTCCTGATTATGACAATGAGCACACGGCGGGTGTGACCGGTCAGCAGGGATGCTCACTCCTCCATGGCACCTGATCCCACCTCTGATGTTTCGGAGGTCCGTGTTTGCTCTGCTCTTATTTTGTATATTTGTTTAATGGACGTTGAGATTGAATACTGTTCGTTATTTCCATATCCTTATTTTAAAGAATAAAAATGGTCATTTATTAAGTACATGTAGTACAAATCATAGGAAATTATACATTAAAGCATATAAAAAGTTACAAAAGAACATTACATCAAAATTTAGAACATGCGGTGTGTTGTGACAGGTACAAAGGAAATTCAACACTCATTCAATAAATGACGATAAATCAAAACATTTATTAGCATATGGGTGCATGTCTATCTTAGTGATTTTAATTTTTCAAAGAACAATCCTGAAAACAGATATGACATGATTGTATGTTGTTTAGCAACCATACTTAATTTTAACAAATCCCAAAAATCTTTCTTCTTTTTTAACTGGATTGAAAATAGGTAACCATAAAATAAAGATAGAGGTTGGCAGATTATGTTATCCGAGAGATGGAAGATATTGAATCAACTGTTGTTGAAGATGAACATAATTTTTATTTGTTTGGGCCCTCTTTATAAACAACTTATCATGCGCAGAAGTAGAGGGGGTGGGGTCAAAACACCCCCAACCCCCTGGACTTTTCAAATACTAACGCAAGAAAAGGTAACCTTGGACCACCCTCGTAAATTGCAGACCCCCGCCCCCTGGTAACCGCGAATTTGTGTTAATTTGGTGTTATGTTCTAAATTTTTAATTTACCGGGTGGGAGTAAATACAAAATTTAGAACATGAGTTGTCATGTTCTAAATTTTGTATTTACTCCCACCCGGTAAATTCAAAATTTAGAACATGACATTGGTATGAAAAGTCAAAGGTTTTAAAATCTAGAAGTCATTGAATCCCCCCCCCCCCCATTTTTCGGGGGGATGGATTTTATTTTTTGGGACTGGGGTGACCCCCCTCCCCCTAAAACAATTCTGGATCAGCGCCTGAACTAAAAAGTAAATTTTGTACACATTTCAAAAATACATGTTTATAACTTATGAAATACTTAATTCAGCAGATGTTAAATATATAAGAAATATTTGTCACTTCATACGTGTTGCTTTTAATTAATATAAGAAGATCTATGTGACTATATCAATTTTTTTTTGTTTACTTGTGCCACATTTGGTTTTTGTCAAACTAAATAAATAAAAAAAATATAACCTAAAACCATGAAGAATGTCCATATCTAAGAACGCAAAAAGTAAAACTTTCTAAATATAACAGAGGGGGATCCGAAGGGTAGCTTCCGAAAGATCATCATCATAAAGAAGAAAGCACCGCATATAACACTGTGTCTACATCATAACGAAATGCAAAATCTACCGCACAGAATGCTAACTGGACCGGACATAATATTTAATGATCACCATCAACATAATAACAGAAATAGTACACATAATGATGAATGAACTGTATATAATGTAAGAAGTACATAATATATTGTTGTGTTTACTGTATAAGGATATGGAAATAACGAACAGTATTCAATCTCAACGTCCATTAAACAAATATACAAAATAAGAGCAGAGCAAACACGGACCTCCGAAACATCAGAGGTGGGATCAGGTGCCATGGAGGAGTGAGCATCCCCTGCTGACCGGTCACACCCGCCGTGTGCTCATTGCCATAATCAGGAAATAACGGAAAAAATTCCGTAGTCAATTCAGTGTATAAATAATGGACTAACAATTGGTATGAAAAACGTCAGTCAGCATTTCATTCAACGATAAATTGTATTTGCTGACAAGGTCATTGTATCGACCATAGAATTTACGAAATGATGACTTTAAACGAGACTGTTGATATTCTTGTTTCATCAACTTGCTTGTCAATAATTTACCTCGTTTAAGAAATTGTTCATACGTAGAGCATGCTCTTGCGTATCGAATCAACTGAGATATAAATACTCCGTATGCAGGTGATGAAGGTATATTGCTGCATAAGTAAGGGAAGTTGACGATAGAAAAGTTAAAGTCATCACGTTTATCATATAGCTTGGTTGTTAGATTACCATTTGTGTCTTTTTCAAGTAAAATATCCAAGTATGAAGCAGAAGTGTATATAATGTTACATCGTCTCAAGCCACGGTCCGGAGTCCGCATATAGCTCTCTCCTACCCGTGGCTGATTGATCACAAAAAGTGTCGTAATCTTGAATATTCACGCCTCTCTATTGTGACGTCATATCCATATCCTTCATTCAAGTAGTGGCAAGTTTTGTTTCCATCGCAATTTAAATCAACAACTGACGTCAACAGTGTACGAGAAATATTTCCTTTACTGCGATTGGATATTGAAAGGTCGCGATAAAGTTCATCTTCCGACTATGCTGTACTCGCATTGGTCAAAATTTTAATGAGTTACGAAGAATTCTCTCCTCGTTCAACCACGGCCAGATGGGAGAGGATCGTACATTTTGGCCGTGGTTTGCGACGATGATAATGTTAGAACTACTGCATATAATTTTAGAAGTACCGCATATAATGATAGAACTACCGCATATAATGTTAAAAACACTTCATATAATGATAGGTGTACATAATATAATGAAAATCTACATCATATAATCAGAGAAGTACTGTATATAATGGAGGTTGTACACAATATAAAGTAAAAACTACTTCATATAACAAGCATTCTGAGAGTATTGCATAAGCAATACATTTCCCCTACCGGGTTCCCCTTTTTCTTCAGGATGTCATTTTTAATGTGCAAAAGTCATGTCCAAGGTTAAACTGAAAGATTTTCAAGTTGTAAATGCCTTAAATCTAATAAAATAATAAACATTAAGACGACAATTCAACTCATTTATCCATCGTCTTTTCCTCGCTTCATATTTTTGTCGACAATCGGAAGTTAGCGCAGTTCGAAACCGATCTTAATTAAACGATTATGAAAAATATTCATAATGCCATAATTCTGTCAAAAATCAATGAAGCGAAACGAAATTCAAACTTGATTTGTAGCTCATTAAGATACACTCACTTACCAAAATTAAGCTCAATATCTGCAAGCGTTTAGAAAAAAAGTGCGGAAAACCAAGTGGGAATTAAAAATATTCAAAATGCCATAATTCTGTCAAAAATCAATGAAGCGAAACGAAATTCAAATTTGATCTGTAACTCATTAAGATACACTCACGTACTAACATTCAGCTCAATATCTGCAAGCGTTAAAAAAAAGTGCGGAAAACCAAGTGGGACGGACAGACGGACGGATGGACGCAGAGGAAACCTATAGTCCCCTACGGTTTCACCGGTAGGGGACTAATAAAAATAGTACTGCATATAATATTTAATCTTCATATAAGACAGTCCCGGCGTTCCATAGTTTAGGCTTTTAGTAGCTTTGTACATTTCAACAGGTGAGACCACTGCTTTAAATGGAAGCTTTTTTTCCAACAGGTGACGATATCTTCGTCACACCCATTCGCCAATCAAGTGAATGAGTCCGAAAGTATAACACAACAACGTTCAATGGTTTTTTTAAAGATTTTTAATGAAATACGTAGGTAAACAAAAAGTTCAAGTAAAACAATCAGTCAGTCCGAATATATAAATATACACTTGGGTGTAGAACTTACAGAATTAATACTTTAGGGGACGACCATTTGATTCTGAGGGAGGGGGTGCTGGCAGATTTTGGAAATAAATAAGCTGTCCCTGAAAAAGTTAAAAATAAATAATCTGTCCTCCTCTGCAAAGAAAATAAATAATCTGACCTTGTTTTAGGATATTTAAATATTGTGAAAATACCTTTCTATTTCCGTGTAATTTAGCCTCAGAATCTTCAATTCAGATTTTTTTTTGGCTCGCTTCGCTCGCCATTTTAAAACTTAATATTTAAAATCAGATTACCAGACTGGATACTTGTAGTCAGTTGAACAACATGACAATGTGCACTCGGTAGATGTGATGAATCACTTCAAGAAAACACAAGTCAATTTTTGAACACCACAAAAGATAAATTTTTAGCTCTACTGGTCAGAGACAATAAGAGCTTATGCGATAGTAATGCGTCCGTCGTCCGTCCGTCTGTCTGTCTGTCTGTCTGTAAACAATTTTTCAAAATGCTACTCCTCCTACAGTTTTGGTCTGATTTCAATATAACTTGGCACACAAGTAGACTACACTAAGATACATAATTCTGTGCATCGGTTTTTCATTTCGATGAATGGTGTTGCCATGGTTACTAAAAATAGAAATTTCTGTGAAATTCTTTCAAAATGCTACTCCTCCTACAGTTTTGGTCCGATTTCAATATAACTTGGCACACAAGTAGACTACACTAAGATACATAATTCTGTGCATCGGTTTTTGATTTCGATGAACGATGTTGCCATGTTTACTAAAAATGGAAATTTCTGTGAAATTCTTTCAAAATGCTACTCCTACAGTTTTGGTCCGATTTCAGTATAACTTGGCTGACAAGTAGACTACACTAAGATACATAATTCTGTGCATCGGATTTTGATTTCGATGAACGGTTTTGCCATGGTTACTAAAAATAGAAATTTCTGTGAAATTCTTTCAAAATGCTACTCCTCCAACAGATTTGTTCTGATTTCAGTATATCTTGGCACACAAGTAGACTACACTAAGATACATAATTCTGTGTATCGGCTTTTTATTTTAATGGATTGCAAGGATCATTTTTCTATTGATTGCTGTTTTGAAGTCTCAAGTCACAACTGCTACTTTTCTTTTGTTTCAAGTATAAACCAGTAGAGCTTCAGTCTCGACAGAGACTTCTGGTCCTGTCAAAGAATTATACTTCCCGATAAATTAAAACAAAGTATACAGTGGTGGATTTAAGGAAGGCATATATGTGTGTGACCCCTCCCCTAAAATTTCAAAGTGTGATATGAATTATATTAATTTTGTCATACTTTCGTACAAAACCAATATTTTTATGCGCGAAATATGCAGCATATGCTGTTTACATTTTACATAAGTTCAAGTGCACCTTCCAGTCCAGATTTGAGCTCAACTTCAAGCCTTGTTAGGGGTGGAGCTATGAGGGGGAGGGGTAGAAGAAGACCAGAAGGGGAACAAGGGGTGGACGTGGAGGTCTCCGAGGAGCAAGAGGATCAAGAAGAGATAGACAACAACACAGAGGAGATGAAGCTGCACTGCAGGAGAGGCAGAGAAATCTACGAGTAAGTAAAATGTTTTGAAGTATTTTGATTGTTTACACAACATAGCATTTCTAATTTATGTACTGAGTATATACAACTTCTTTTAAAAAGATTGATAGTATAACTAGTCAGTTGAATTATGTACTTCGTTTGTATATTTTTATAAATGAATAAAGTACTAGTGTACTAATATATATATATGTGTGTACTTGCAGGCACGTGTGGAAGAAATGAGCGATGAAGGAAGAAAAGAATTGCTTCTAAAGACAGGAGAGCAGCACCCAAGTCTTGTTGGATATCATTGAGCAAGAAGCTCCACAAGGAGGGTTTCACCCTTCACCTGATGAAGAGAGTCCTAGTTGGTGCTCATGCCTAAAGTGCCGTGATATGCCAACACATGTAGAAAGGGTGTGTTGTGGCAGACGGCCTAATCAATGCATGTCACAGTTACCGGTGAGATATATTTCTATTTAATTGACATTTTTTTTAAAAATGAGATATATGTAGTACTGGTATATGTCACTGAGTGTTCATAATGAAAATTAAATCTCAAAACTATATGAATATAAAGAACAAAGTACGTTATTTGCTATATGCGGCCGAGAAATTTTACTATTTTTAAACTACCATTATTTATGCAAGTCCCTTATGTTTCGTATACAATAAGATCAAAGCTAAACTCAACTTATTTTAAAATGACGTAATATGTACCAGTGACGTCATAATACCACACCAAACAGCGGTTGCTCAGTGAAATCCGTTCATTTTTCATGAAAAATCAGTAAATGTTGATGATGAAATTGAATATGTTCCCAAGCATTAACCACTTTTATTTTTTGTGTATACAATAATTGGTAAAAAATCTCTGTCCATTATTAAATTCGTGTCGGTTAATGAGTGGGAACAGTATTCATTTTTTATAAATAGTAAGTCCGGAAAGGAAAATTATGCAACAGTAGCATTCATTATTTTACACTGATTTTACACAGTATTTACGTAGGAAACGAATAATATCAACAGCTGTTTTAACATGAGAACACAAACAAAATCATACAAGATGAAATCCACATATGTTTATAATTATCTTTTAAGTTTATAGAATCCATTTAAATTACGAATGAACCATTCTAGTGTCGGGAATTTCATTGATTGCATGGTTTAGAATGTACGTATAAAACGACGTTATAATCCTTCCTCAATCTATGTGCATTTGATGGTGACCTGATAAAGATAAACCATACAAAATTATGTATTTTAAATAATCTTTTTACATGTAAGTAATGCTTTTATTCGAAAGTAGTAAGACTTTACAAGTATATAATAATCATCAGCTACATGTACTAGTACGTGATGGTAGTCCTGATGGGTTTTGTTTTTTTTTTTTGGGGGGGGGGGGAGGGGGTCAAACCGTAATGTGTTTTGAATCGTTCCGCGTTCTCGAATTTGCGAACTTTATTTACCAGTGTACTCTGCATAATTCAAACTTGAGAATACCCAACAGTCATTAATTACAACTATCACAAACAAAAAAATAAACAAGATAAATATATCTACTTAATCAATAAATTCACAATATTATATCCATGAACTTGCTATCCTAACCGAGTAATTGAGCCATTCAAAAAGCTCAAATGACAATTTTTTTTTTTTTCGAAGTCGAAGGTTTGTTTGATCTACGCAACAGGACATATTATAGAACGGCAATTAAAAGCTACAAAAACTTCATTATCAACATAACGAAACATTATGAATAGAACTTATTTACAGTGGCATTGCTGGCCAGGACAAGTCTTATTGAAAAAAAAAATGTATCGGAAGGTTGAAATTTTCGTTGTGTAGCGGTAGTTTTGTTGACAATTAATATGAGCACTGTGAACACAAGGTTTATATCTTAATTTATGTCAGATATTCTGTGATATCGGTTTTGTTCAAATGCCTAGAGTGTAAAATATACTAGCGATCAACTTTATACATGTAATTATACGTTTACTCCAGATCCGCCTCATCATAATGCTTGAATCTTGAGGGGGTTCGGAGCCCCCCCCCCCCCCCTCCGATTGCATTTTCAGCATTATAAAGTACTGTATCTTTCCAAAATAAAAACTAGGAAGATGTCCATAGGACATGAATGTCCCGCCGAGGTTTTATTAGGAAAGCAACATGAAAATTTGTATGTGTATAAAATTTGATCAGTTTGATTCAAGTATAGCTTATAGTTACTAGGGAATAAAATGTAGGTCAGTTCCAGCATCCGAAGCAAGTCTGGTAGTGTCCGTCCCTAGATGCATCATCCATGCAAGTTAGGTTTATGTATAGGGCTTATATTTACTTGGGAATAAAAATGTAGGTCAGATCCAGCATCCGAAGCAAGTCTGGTGGTGTCCGTCCCTAGATGCATTATCCATGCAAGTATGGTTCATGTATAGGGCTTATAGTAACTTGGGAATAAAAATGTAGGTCAGATCCAGCATCTGAAGGAAGTCTGGTAGTGTTCACTCCTAGATGCATATTCGTCCAAGTTTGTATCAACATGTTACGTTTGATAAAACCATCTTGAATGGTATGTTTAAAAATAAGCCAAACACTAATTTCAGAAAAAGTGAGGTCAAGGTCAAGGTCAAAAAATGCTGATGCAGTTGCATAGCTCTCATCAATATCTATCAGCATATGAAGTTTGATGAAAATATCTTAAATAGTTTCTTTGAAACTTAGCTTTGAACACAAAGTGTGACGGAAGGACAGAAGGACGGAAGACGGACATGACAAACACTATATCCCCCGGCCATATTTATGGCGGGGCATAAAAATCACATTGGAAATACCCCATCCCCTAGTGAAACCTTGGTATAAAAGCCATGAATCTGAAAAAAAAAAATGAATAAGGAAAGTCCCTTGTCAAAACCTCCCCCTTTCCCACAAAATGTGATTTCCTCTATAGACTATTCCTTGAGGTAATATTTGAGGAATACATCAGGCACGTAGCAAGGGGGGGGGGGGAGAGGCAGCTGTTTAAGATTAAGGAAAATGTAGCCTTGTAGGTAAAAGAAATCGGTACTGATGGAAATTTGCATTGGAAAAAAAATGGCTTTTATACCCCCCCCTACCCCATCCCCATCCCGGAAGTACGATTTTCGGCTTTGGGCAACTTTTATTTTCTTATTTCTTTTGTCAATTTTTTCAGGTAAGTATTTTTTTCTCTGGCTGCCCCCCCCCAACTTTCAAAAACGATGTTACGTGGCTGTACATGGATAATGTACAAGAAAGAGACTCGACAACGGAAGACTGAAACGATTTATTACAGAAGAAGAAAAATTGCTGTCAATGCGATCTATATACAAAAGAAAATTGCTTGAAAAAAAAATTCGACCTTATTGAAGCGGAGGGTGTCTGAAACTGATCTAGGTAACTCGTTAAAAGCGAAAGGAGGGGGTGCTTTATATACGAAGCAAGTGTCTGTGGGGAATGCCCTAATTACCAGAATTGAATTTTAGATTATCATTTGAATTTTCAAAAGATGTATAAAATATCTTTTTTAGTTTTTAAGCTATGATTAAGTATAAAATAAATGCATAAAGTTTTTACACGTACACGTAAGCAGTATTCGAGTAACTATAGCTCTCTAATGATTTAATATACACATTTCTAAAATTATTTCTTGTCTTTGCTCACAAATAGAAAAGCACAGTGTCAGTTTGACAACAATTTATTCCCAATAGTTTCCAACGGGCTTTATTTTTTTAATATCTAGGAAAAAATCGCTTCTGCCCTTTGATATACCGAAGACCGTAAAAACCATGTACAGTCGCAAAAGATGGGTTTTGTGTGCATTATTATTTCCAAGGTTAAAAGAGGAATAGACACGAAAACAGATTTTTTTGTTCATAATATGTAGATATTTATTTATCATGCGTTTCTAAAAGAGTGTCCTCAAGTTCGAAACATTTGAGCATTGTGCAGTGCGCCGTCTGTGTAATACGGCTGCCATTTTTCAATAAGACAGATTTCAATTGCCTGTTAAACGTTGGAACGGGGGGGGGGTGGGTGGGGGTGGGGGTGATCGTAATGCAACACAAAAAGGAAGGTCATGAGGAACGGGTATTAGATTAAAAAAACCTACTCACATTGTAAATCAACAGAAGAAAGCTAGTTTCGGAAAAAAAAAGAATGGGGGGGGGGACAGTACCACGGGCCCGCTAACATTATAGAATGGGCGTTTATTCCCACTGTGTTCCATTAATTGCCTGAAAGTTTTATTTCATGCAAATAATTTACGTCTGTACAAGATTGATTCTCCAGCATCGTGTGCATAGTATTAATTTGTTTTTGAAAAAAATAAAAAAGTAATTATACGGAGAACTTTACAAATACACTTAGTTTATAATTAAAAAAAATGAATATAATTAATTTGCCACGGGTAAATTCTGTTTAATGTCGCTAAATACTGGTTAGAGTACCAAGATTCTAAACAACACATGAAACATCGTCAAGACGGTCCATCCTTTGTTTCCAATTTATAATTATTTCGATAAATATTTAAAGGATACAATCGGACTTAGTCCGACGAAAAAATGAATGTCAACAGTTCCTGAAGTTCTGGGTTTTTTTTGTTTGTTGTTTGTTTGGGGTTTTTTTTTGCATTATCTCTGAAAAAATTATCTCTATGACAGGTTTAGAGTAACTAATTTCAAATCTTATAGCTACCATCATTTATTATTCTCCCCTTTCCATAACCTCAGATTTTGAAGAAAAAAATATACAGGATGTTAACATATAGGTATGCAACGGTGTATTTAATAAGAAATTTGAGGTGGCTCGAACTCCTGGAAAAAATTAAAATCATGGGTTGTTGCAATTGTTTTGTGTCCTATGCAGAGAGTCGAATGAATCGCTATGCATTAACTATATATTCATGTAAAATACTGTCATTCCTACCCCAATCTCTGCCATGGCCCATATGATATAATGTTAACTTCATTGCAAATGAATTTCTTAAAATATCTTTGAATAGATTGATTTCTATTTTACAGACAATCGTACATCGTTTTAATACACATAGAAGCTTTGTATGACGCATGAGAGACATGTACGTTAATGACGTCGTCTAGCAAAATGAACGTCGGAACTGACGTTACTACCGCTTAAACATAACTTTTTATCATAATTTGCGATGTGTTACACGTAATTAGATATAAACAAGTTATATATTCTTAGAAAGATAAAGTTCTCAACATTTGAGTGCGATAAACCTCAATTTAGTTCAAGTCTCGGCGAAAATCAACCAATACCGTACTTTGTTCTTTTACTGTAGGACTTCCACCTGTTAATTCTGGATGAGCTTGTATTAACAATCGCTCAGATGTATAGGCCAGACGTCCTGGCCCTGCCTCAAGATGAAGACTTCAACAAAGGGAAGAGGTATACTGCCTATAGGCAGTATATCTTATGGCAGCATGGAGGTGTAGGTGTTCGTCGGGTAATTTCCAGTTGTTGTGTTTGGTCAATCCGTGACAAATATCCTGACCAGTACGGCCAATATGTTAGTTTCATCCCCTCTCGTTTAGGTTGAAGTGATCAAAAACAAAGCATGGGTGTCGTGTAATATAACTTTGTATACACAAGAATTGTGACAAATGTGTATTTAGGATTTGTAAAATACTATGTTTAAGTGCAATTTTTTGCGACAACTCCAGATTTCATGTATGAAATTTATATGTACAGGTTGAACTTTTTATTATTAAAGACCATGACTAGAGCTGACATGTTTGCTTTTTCCATCTGTCACACTTTACCTTTCCAAGATATTCTAGTCATTTTTATGATCACATATTTTAATCATTTTTCTGATCACATTTTGTCCGTCGTCCGTCCGTCTGTCTAGCTGTCTGTCCGTCTGCATACTTTTCACATTTTCGACTTCTTCTCAAGAACCACTGGCCTTATTTGACCAAACTTGGTACAAAACATCCTTGGGTGAAGGGGAATTTGATATTTTAAAATAAAGGGACATATTCCCTCGCAAGGGGAGATAATCAAGGGAAGACAAAAAAAGGTGGGGTCATTAAAAAATCTTCTTCTCAAGAACCACTGTGTCAGTAAAGCTGAAACTTATGTGGAAGCATCTTAGTATAGTGTAGATTCTAAATTGTTCAAATCATGACACCCAGGGGAAGGGCGAGGCCACAATGGGGTATCAAATTTTTACATAGAAATATATAGGAAAAATGATCAGTTGGGTAGGATGGGGATGCATTATGTAAAACAAAGGGGAAATCCGGTGAAGAACAGAATGTTCAAAGCTTTGCAGGTGAGCGATGTGGCCCATGGGCCTTTTGTTTTTTTATATTTATAGTAGTATGTATCAAGACAAAATCATGGGCAACAAGAACAACCTTGACTTTTCTTTTGACCTTCAGTTCAAATTGTTTTGAAGAAAGTATTCAAATTATTTGTATCAAACTTCATTTGCTGATATATATTGAAGTGCATTCAAATGTATCAATATCATTTGACCTTTTCTTTGATCCCTTTTTCTTGGCGAGTCCAGTTTTTTGTGTATGAACCTTTTTTTAAAAAGAAATTAATCAAGGTCTTTTCATCACACTTCTGATCCTTTTTTTTTTTCAATGTTATGAACAAAATGTAAAAATGTTGGGAAGGTTTCGTCAGAAAGTGTTGATTGATTGATTGTATATTGTTTAACGTCCCTCTCCAGAATATTTCATTAATATGGAGACGTCACAATTGCCAGTGAAGGGTTGCAAATTTAGGCCTTTGCTCGGCACTCAGGGCCTTGGAGCAGTGAGGAATCTGTATCGTGCCACACCTGCTGTGACACGGGGCCTCGGTTTATACGGTCTCATTCAAAAGACCGCCCCATTTAGTCGCCTTTTACGACAAGCAAGGGGTTCTGAGGACCTTTTCTAACGCGGATCCCCACGGGGACAGAAAGTGTTGAATAATTACATAATTATTAGTACAAATTGAAATTAATTATCCCCGGGGTAGTGTTAAACTTTTCACTTTTTCATTAAGGCATTTTTTTTTTAATTATAGACCTCACGTGGTGACGTCGTGTTGAAGTGCTTCATGTAGTATAAGTCCCTTGAAGTCTGTAGAATGCATATTTATAACAATAGTTTTAGGCAAGACTTTTACGATTTATTTAGAGTTACATAATTATAAAAAAGTCTTGCTTCGCCGATTTCTGGTCCATGTGCTGCCATAACATACCCGCGATGTGAGACAGAGTTATTCTCAAGAAGACTTGGAGAAAGGGTAAAACCATTTCATTACAATCAATCAGATTCTGATTCATCCGAGCTTACTACAAGGGCCACGAGAAGTTGATTTTCCTGCATTACACTTAGATGAAGTTTTTGTTGGCTTTGGTCTTTCTTGATGAAGAATAAGATGGTAGACTGTTTGGGGTCCAGCTAGATAGAAGAGACTTAGATGTAGAACGGAGAATCTGAAGAACCAGCGGAAGACACAGTTCGGGAAGACGTAGACGCTGAAGGAGGGGCTAGATTGGATAGAATTTTCACTAGCTGATTTAGACGGGCAAGTTGTGGAAATAGATGTACCAGCAGTGTCTCATCATCATCTGGCAACACTTCTCCTGTCGTTTTGTTTCTTGTAATTTTATTTGGTAGTATGGTGGCGTCTTTTTCGAGTCTTAAACTTTGGCTTTGGTGGCATGGCAAATTGCAGCAGTAAATACATTACCATGTTGTTTTTTGTAATTTATTTATGGGAGAACATCAAGAACCTTAAAAGTTATAAATTCTGTAATCAGATTTCCACTTTCTGTTTTGGAACAGTCCTACAGTGATGAATTCATCTGAAAGAAAGAAAATGTAAGGATATGAAATACAGTTGAATTCATTTTTGGTTCTTGTGAACATTTCATTTAATCAAAATACTCAGAAGTACAGAGAGCTGGGCTCATTTACAGAGTAGAATGAACATTAATCACTTTTATATGTTGATGAAAAGGTATTTTAAAACTATAAATTTAAATAATAAGACACTGGCATGAATTTTTCAAATCTTATACCGGCCCACGGTCCGCTTTTGTCATAATCATAATTAATCTGGTACCGCAGCTGAATGAAAACAAACAGGCCAGTCTGGTTTCCTCTCCTGCTTTACCTCGTATGTGTAGAGAACTACGGTAACACTGATTATCGAAAATCCTTACGCTAATGAACTTTGTTCTTTGTTTTTGAAGTTTTCAAAGTCATTACTACTAATGTTTATTTTCTATATTATAAATTTAACTTCTTTTTTTTGCTTTATTAAGCGTTTCTATTATCACAAAAGCGGCTGAGAGTAAGAACTATATTTTTGCACGTAACTTTGAAATGGCGACTATGGGGTTAACATCCTGCCTTGAACAAGATCACATAAGCCGGCAATTGCTCTTTGAGCAATAAGCCCCGGCTGAAAATGAAATAAGGCCATACCAATTTCTAATATAGTTCGTCGGATTCGCCGCTTCTATTTTAACAAATCCAATGTTTCTGTAATTATAAAAATATGTTTGACAAAAAATTCTAGAAATAAATATCAAAAGCATATACATGCATATTAATTATAGATTAATTTAGCGATATATTGTAATGTTAGGCTTAGAATGGGTAGCCAAAAAGGTTCCAAATGACGTACTTAAGTGCACTCATTCTTGAGCACTTGCTGTGGCTTTCAACTCGACATTTAGATATATCGACGACATATTGTCAATTAATAATGATAATTTCCATTCCTACGTCGACACGATATATCCTGGGGAGCTTGAAATAAAAGGTACCACAGAGTCCGCGAGCGCACATTTGCCAATTGAATTTTGCGATAAATGTTATAAATATTCAAGACTTAAAAATTTATTGCAGTATTAATCTTAACGTAAAAGTTCGAGTATGCAAACTAAATAAGGCATTGTATTGCACAAGTTGACCTGTTACTATATTCGATAATCTCAGAAAAAAATGAAGAGGATAAGAAGTATTTTAATTGACCGATCACTTGCTTGTTGGAGAACACAACAAACAAAAGTGCCATCATTCGCCAAAATAAAACAACACTAAGCTGAATCATGTAATGCTGTGAAGACATCAGGGACAAAAAAGTTCTCTGAGTATGGGCTGGGCCCTCGAGAACGAGCAAAAAAGTCAAAGATACAGCATGTCCATTTAAAAAAATTACTTTAAGCCATTTTTGAAGAGGGTGAGAGAATGAAAAGAAAAATAGCCCTAAAGATGTTGCAAAATCCCTTAAAACTGTCCGAGAACAAAATGTTTCAGCCGTCTGAATGGCTGCAGCCATTTCAAAATATCATACTTTTAGTAGACCTGCAGTGCTAAATAGAACACCTACAAAAAAATCTGTGACCTTGTCTGGAAAATTTTAACTGGTTGGAAGAAGGATATGGAATAAGGATATGGAAATAACGAACAGTATTCAATCTCAACGTCCATTAAACAAATATACAAAACAAGAGCAGAGCAAACACGGACCTCCGAAACATCAGAGGTGGGATCAGGTGCCATGGAGGAGTGAGCATCCCCTGCTGACCGGTCACACCCGCCGTGTGCTCATTGTCATAATCAGGAAATAACGGAATAAATCCGTATTCAATTCAGTGTATAAATAATGGACTAACAATTGGTATGAAAAACGTCAGTCAGCATTTCATTCAATGATAAATTGTATTTGCTGACAAGGTCATTGTATCGACCATAGAATTTACGAAATGATGACTTTAAACGAGACTGTTGATATTCTTGTTTCATCAACTTGCTTGTCAATAATATACCTCGTTTAAGAAATTGTTCATACGTAGAGCATGCTCTTGCGTATCGAATCAACTGAGATATATATACTCCGTATGCAGGTGATGAGGGTACATTGCTGCATAAGTAAGGGAAGTTGACGATAGAAAAGTTAAAGTCATCACGTTTATCATATAGCTTGGTTGTTAGATTACCATTTGTGTCTTTTTCAAGTAAAATATCCAAGTATGAAGCAGATGTGTTGGACTCTGTGGTATCTTTTATCTCAAGCTCACCAGGATATATCGTGTCGACGTAGGAATAGAAATTATCATTATTAATTGACAATACGTCGTCGATATATCTAAATGTCGAGTTGAAGGCCACGGCAAGTGTTTTTTTTCTTTTCACGCAAAAGATTTTGCATAAATTCTGCTTCATATGAATATAAAAATAAGTCTGCTAATAACGGAGCGCAATTTGTACCCATGGGAATTCCAATAGATTGTTGGAATACCTGGTCTCCAAAAACCACATAGATATTGTCAATCAGAAACTCAAGCATCTTCTTGATGTCAACTTCAGAGTACTTATGTGTACAATCAGAATCTGTTTTAACAAAATAATTTTTCAAATGACCAATGACGAGGTAAGAAAACTTACGAGTTCCATTTGTGTTGAAGAAGCAGCTGTCAATGATACCAAAAAGCCTGGATTTTAATTTGTTGTCGTGTGGAAATAACGAACAGTATTCAATCTCAACGTCCATTAAACAAATATACAAAATAAGAGCTGAGCAAACACGGACCTTCGAAACATCAGAGGTGGGATCAGGTGCCATGGAGGAGTTAGCATCCCCTGCTGACCGGCTACACCCGTCAAGTGCTTCTCGTCATGATCGGGAGATAACTGAAAAAATCTGTAGTCTATTCAATGTATAAATAATGGACTAACTATTAGTATGAAAAATGTCAGTCAGCATTTGACTTAATGATAAATTGTATTTGCTGACAAGGTCATTGTATTGACCATAGAATTTACGAAATGATGACTTTAAACGAGACTGTTGATATTGTTGAATAGCATCAATTTAAACCTTTACTTAGCTAAGTAAACATGTACTGTGAAGTTTTAAGGTCTCGTTCATTTTATATGCCAGATGCATGTTAAGGAACATTACTGCATAAATGTTTTTGTCTTAAATTTGAAGCTCTTTGCTTAGTGTTAAACCTCTTTAAATTAGGGTAGACCTTTACTTTAAACTCAGCAATGTGAGTGTGTTGTGTGAACTTGTGTTAGCGAGACAGTGTGTTGTATGAATTTGTGTTAGCAAGGCAGTGTGTTTTGTGAACTTAATTGTGTTAGTCTGACAGTGGGTTGTGTGAATTCTTGTTAGCGTGACGATGTGTTGCGTAAACTCGTGTTAGCGGGACAGCGTGTTGTTTTAAATCGTGTATCAAGTGTAAGTGTGACAGTGTGTTGTGTAAACTTGTGTTAGCTAGACAGAGTGTTGATTGAACTCGTATTAGCAAGACTTCGTGTTGTGTAAACTCGTGTTAGTGGGACTGCGTGTTGTGTAAACTCGTGTTAGCAAGACTGCGTGTTGTGTAAACTCATGTTAGCTAGACAGCGTGTTGTGTGAACTCTTATTAGTGAGACAGCATGTTGTGTGAATTTGTGTTAGCGTGACAGTGTGTTGTGTGAACTTGTTGTCCTGAAAATTTGTCGTGTGAACTGGTGTTAGAGTGATAGTGTGTTGTGCGAACTCATGTTAGCGAGATTGCATATTGTGTGAACTCGTGTTAGCCAGACTGCGTGTTATGTGAACTCGTGTTACATGTGTATGGACGTTGAGATTGAATACTGTTCGTTATTTCCATATCCTTTTTACTATAGGAATTTAAAATATTTTAAAATTGTCACCTCGTAATTACCAACATTTGTTAATTTTCATTTTGACATTTTAAAGTTTTCATTTCTGAAATTTTTAGTGTTTTTCTTTATCTTTCTTTTTTTGATGGTGGTGTGGTGTGTGTGGGAAGGGGGGGGGGGGGGGGGGTAAATGAAGCAGGATTGAAAAAATTTGCAAAATATAAATAAAAAGCCAGAGGTGACCTATATTTGGCGAGTTTATTGTTTTTAGCTGTAAACTTTAGGAGTAGTAAAAAAGTCTTCCAAATACCATTCCTCTTTCACGAGAAATAAAATATCAAGATATTGGGCTCCTGAATTGTTGGTAGCATAAATAATAAGGCATTTATTTTAGGAAATAAAGTGTAGGAATTTCTAGCCTTCTAGGTATCTGTGAGGCGGACAGTGTCGCCGATGGCTCCAACATTAGTGTAAAAGTAATATTTATCCTTTTCAAGGTTGTTCTTACAGTGCTTAACCTGTGGAAAAGTAATTTGTTTAATACAGTGTTCTAGGTCTACATAGGCCATGGTGATAAGAAACTACCCTCGATCGATTTTCCAGGGGTTCTTGTGCTAGGGTGGCGCTAATATAGCGAAAATATATTATTTCTTTGAAATCCTCTTCTCTGCACCTGATTATTAAATAAACAAACTATATACGTAGTTATGATGAACAAGAGTGCCTATACCAAATTTTCTTCTGGAAAACCGCATTTTGGTATTATTTTTCATAACAAACTAAACATTTTCTTTTTCCTCTATCGCCCACATTATGTCTGCGCCCACATCTTGTCTAACCATTACGAATTGTACCCTGACGTCATTTTTTCATAGTTTTAGAGAAATCCGCGAAATATTCTCAGAAGAATTTAGAATTTTATGAACGATTTCCGTTGGACCATAGTTAGGCTTATTCTTGATCTGGATGATTAACGTGTCCATGCTTAAGAAATGTGTGACGGAAAGACTGTCCAAAGTAGGTTTCACCTCAACTGATATAGTGCGGGATCCCTGTGAAGAAGAAGCCATAAATTAGGGATATTTTGAGTTTATCCTTGGCAGCCCAGAGGCATTTGTTGGCGACGGATATAGAGAGATGTGGTTTACATTTTAAGAGATAAATTCAAAGTCATCGTTGTAGATGATGCCCACACCGTTCAGTGGTAAAACTTTACACATAATTTTTCATAATCAAAGTCTTAGCAAAACTTTACTTAATAATAAATATTTTGTGCATTTATTTTAAGATACAAATAATGTTTCTCTACCTGAAATTTAAGCGTTCACTGCAACCTCAGGTCCGTTACAGCGACGGAAGATCCTGTAGATTCTATGCTTTAGAGCATCTGAGACAGTGATCATATCGGAGTCGCCAGACAGAAAAAATAGAACTCACGACCTCCGGTGACCTATTGCTATCCGTTTTTGTCCGTCGTCGTCTGTCTTCCGTTAACATTTAAAAATTTTCAGCTTCTCTAAAACCACTGCACCAATTTCAACCAAATTTGGCATAAAGCATCTATGGGTGAAGGGAAACAAAAATTGTGAAATTCGTGGTCCCCGCCCCCCCCCGGCGGCCTGGGGGGTGGGGCAAAAACCACTCAAATTAGTGCAATCTTTAAAAATCTTCTTCTTTACTCCCGGACATCAAGCAGTCAAACTGTTGGTATGATTGCATTCAGCATCGAGTTCTCTACCAAAATTGTTAAATTTATGGCCTCAGGGTCACGGGTTCTGGTGTTAGGGCGGGGCTCTATTGATTATATAGTGAATATGCATTAAATCTTCGAAAATCTTCTTCTCTGCTCCTAGGTTTTAAATAAACTAACTAAGTTCATAGTTATGATGAGCAAGAGTGCCTCTACCAAAATTGTGAATTTTAAGGCCCCAGGGTCAGGGGTTCTGATGTAAGGGCGGGGCTCTATTGATTATATAGTGAAAATGCATTAAATCTTTGAAAATATTCTTCTCTGCTCCTAGGTTTTAAATAAACTAACTAAGTACTTAGTTATGTTGAGCAAGAGTGCCTCTTCCAAAATTGTGAATGCCTTAGCATCTAGCTTAAAATATGAAACAAATTCAATCATTTGAATGTTGCTGCATGATGCTCAGGTGACCTATAAGGCCCATGGGCCTCTTGTTTATTTTAGTGTCCATATTTTGGGCTACTCTACTGATATGTCTGACACCTTGAAATTTTTGTCGTAAGTTTCTACTTAAATCGTACCTATCAGCTTTTAACGACTCAATTTTCGTTCTAATGTCGTCTTCCACTTTTGCCAGTGTGTTCAGTTTATTCCAGCACGTGCCACAAACACAGCTGCTCCTCTCGTCGTTCGGTCGCGGAACATAATCTAGAATTTCTAGAAGTTGGGCAAAAAATCCGAAAGTTTCTCCAAATATAGTTCGTCTTTGTTTTGGGGGCAAATTCCGAAGCAAAGACGACAGCATAAGTCAACACTCAGCGCCGCCATTATTCAAACCAAATGTATTTGTTAGGAGCAATTTCATTGGATGCCCTGGAACGTCAAAGCGCGAGGATTTGAAAGCTTAGAAACCTGGCTAAATCTGCCAAGGAGGAGATGAAGGAAACGAATCGGACGCCTGGCTAGCGAAGATAGTTTGCTTTGGGCAATGGTCAGATCGATTGCCAGCTTGCAGCTCAATATCAGATAAGGAGTAAATGTTTCCATAGTATGTATTGGATACGCCCTTTTTTCTACCCTTTTCTTCATTTCTACTCTTGCTGTTCCGTTCAATTGCCGACGCTTGATGATCTTCTTGTGCAGAATAGTTCCTTCTCTGGAGACGTGGACCTTTATCTTACGCTTGTCTCCGGGATCTTCTTTAATAAAGAAACAAGAAAACATTGATGTATCCATCAATTGTCGCCCGGGAAATTTATAAAGTAAACAATGAAAAAGAGTTTTGATCATGAAACCTCTTCGATGTGTGTGAAAGGGCATACGTCTGATTGATGGAGACGATAGTTGCAAAATTTTTGAAAACTTGTAGTCGAAAAAAATGAATCAAAATGGTTCAAAATTTTGTCAGTTGTCGATACTTAATTATGTGTTACTCCTACTTCACTTCTTTATTTAGTTTAATTTAATTGACTCAAATTTTGATGTACTAGTTAACTTTATATATGTACAAATTAAGATATTAGAGCACATATCCTGGAAAATTTTATAAACTTAAAATTTCTTAAAATTTTTGTTAATATTTCCCATATATATTATATAACATATACTTGTGTATATGTTGTAGAAATTAGAGGCTAGGCGTTCTGCCTTAAAACAGAAATCAACTTGGGATGAAGAAAAGAAAAAGAAGGTAGAGGAGGTCCGACATGTTGATTTCATGTCATCGGAATATAAAAACACCCCAGATGATGACACTGCCAACCTTAGTTGGCGGTCCGACGAGTGCCTTAAGGCGTTTAAAGAACTTGACACTAAAGCTGCTACTTTAAAAACGAAAAGATCGAAAAGACAGAGTATGAGAAGAATTCGGTCAAACAGAGAATCCAGAAGAAACAAGCCTGATGAAGTTACAGCCGAGCAGAAACGGGCAATTAAGGATTAATTAAATATCAGTGGCTAAATACTCATGTTTTAATTTGTGTTAAATAAATTTGATGTTTTTAACAAATTCAAATTTGTACAAAAAAAGGAAATACAAGTGTTGTATAATTTTTTATGGTAAAAGTGTTTTCTTGTGATATTTTTTTTTTTTGTGTGAATAAACTGTATATTATGCAATAAGCATGCACATACACTTTTAATCTCGATTTGTACAATGTATGTTCAAGTTTGATTTATTATTTAGTGCATGACCATTATTAATGAGAAGAAAATAAGTAGGACACAATGCAAGGGCATTCTGAAAGAGCTTTGGCAGTGAGTTGCAGATCTTGAAACCCAAGTAGGAGAAAGGAGGTGTCTCTGACCGATCCTTTTGCTGTTGCTTGTGGGCGAGTTATGCTTCTCTGTCAGTGGCTTAATTAGTAATTATGAAGAGAAAAGAGAAAGGTAAAGATATTTTTTAGTGAAAAAGGGATTTTAATGAATAGTATATTGCAAGAGAAAACATTAATTACATGTATATAAGACCAGAGTATTTTGCATTCTATTAAGATTTAAAAGTGTAAAACAAGATGTGTTTGTGAAACACTATGCGCCTGGCGGCAACAAAGTTAAAAAAAAATTATGAAGACAAAGAGACAAGGTTAAGATATTTTTGAGTGAAAAAGGGATTTTAATGGATAGAATATTGCAAGAAAAAACATTAATTATATAAGACCAGAGTATTTTGCATTCTATCAAGATTTAAAAGTGTAAAATAAAAAAAAAATTAAAACTTATAAGCATATAAATCTTTTCATAACTTTTTGTATGTACATATGTTCCGAGCTTATTCCTGATCGTTTTAGGATAGATTAGAAGATTTTTAACCGAAAAGTTACCATTATCCGAATGTCTTGCATTACAATGAAATATTGCTTTATAATAAGTAAATGTATGTATACATGTAGTTGCAGTCCAGAGGAGATGAACACGATGAGTATAGCAAATGCATTGCAATTGGCTGTTGTTATGTTTATCACTCTGTTCATAGGGTTCGTGCAACACACACAACATTAACTGACTATGGTTTATTCATCAGTCTACAAACAATCATGGCTACTGGCCAATACACAAAACGGAAAGCATGCGTTATATCTAAATGATAAACCCAGTATGATACGAACTCCGGATTTCCGGTATAATGGACATAACAGCTGTTACGGATTGAATAACAGGAAGTGCTATGTATGATTATGATGATTTTCCTTGGTTTAAATTGACATAACCAGATGTTGATATGAAGACTGAATTTTTCAGATTACAAAGAGTTTACTCAGTTACAAATTATAAATCTGTCATATTTCTTCTTTGTTTGAGGATTGATTGGCTTTTTGTGTTGCACGGATACATGTACACATGAATTTCAGTACTTGTAGTAAGCGGAAATTCAAGGCTTGGTTGCACAGATTTAGGTTCTATAATCAATCCTTCGATGTGCGATGGGTCTCCAAGTACATACATATACAGACTGTAGCAGTCGTTGACGTATTTTTCAGTTCGTGAACCTGTCTTGGGAAATTTTCTTTTTATAAGTGTACCCTGTGGGAACCCCTTTATTGACCTAGCTCTATCATGCAGTGCATTTCTGTATGTTGGAATTGCAAACTCATTGTTATTTGTCAGGTTCAATAACTTTTCAATATATCTTTTTTGGGGGAAGATTTTCTAGCTTGTATGTCTGATAGCTGCAATTCATTATCATGGCAAGTTTGACTATTGTTCTCATCGTGTTACCGTTCACGGTAGCTCAGTCGGTAGAGCGATCGCTCCGTGTTCGGGAGGTCGTGAGTTCGCATCTCGGCCGCGACCGACCTAGTCGTTAAAACGGGTAGCAACTGTTCCTTCGCCATGCGCTCGGCACTTTGAAGTGAAAGTTGCGGGTCCTTCGGATGAGACCTTAAAAACTGAGGCCCCGTGTCAGCGGCAGGCGCTGGCTCGATAAAGATCCCTCATTGCTAAAAGGCCCTGAGTGCCGAGTAAAGGTCAAAATTTGAAGCCCTTCACCGGCATACCGTGACGTCTCCATATGAGTGAAAAATTCTCGAGAGGGACGTTAAACAATATACAATCAATCACTCTCATCGTGTTCAGACATTTGTGTTAACTTACTGATTTCGTTATCTTCTGTTCCTTTTTCTTCTGAAAGCTCCTCATGTGAACTACTTTCGTCTTCCTTCTCATCTATTAGTATCAATATTTCGCCTTGTTCGAAGCCTTGGGAGTCCCGTATTTCGTTCGTTCCTTGAGACCATCTACTGCGTCGTGCGGACATGTAGGCCGCCATTTCTTTTTTTCCCTCAGAGAGGAAGGATAACTCCGATAATATATATTTAAGTTGAAATGCATCAAAATAAAGCTTGAAAATGATTTTTTTATAAAACAATTTTCATTACATTCATCTTAATAAGATTCTAGGTTTTTGGAAGTCTTAGATTGATTATGTGGTATTGCTGATTTACCAGCAAAGAGCTTAGTCATTAATTGCAACCAGTTTAATTGACAGTATATCTATACGATTTCTGCATTCAGGAGAAACCTTTATGACTGCTAAAGGGGTACAGTGAACGCTCTAAGCCACATCCAAGTAAAAGAACAGCAGATAAATGCGCTAGTGCTGCTGTTGAAGCTGGAAACAGAAGAAATGTTGTGTAAGAGGGATATGGAAATAACGAACAGTATTCAATCTCAACGTCCATTAAACAAATATACAAAATAAGAGCAGAGCAAACACGGACCTCCGAAACATCAGAGGTGGGATCAGGTGCCATGGAGGAGTGAGCATCCCCTGCCGACCGGTCACACCCGCCGTGTGCTCGTTGTCATAATCAGGAAATAGCGGAAAAAATCCGTGGTCAATTCAGTGTATAAATAATGGACTAACAATCGGTATGAAAAACGTCAGTCAGCATTTCACACTACTGCCTTTTTAAACCCCTGTCCGTATGAAAATCCACTGTCTTTCTCTGTATCCTACAGCATTTTCACAGTAATCTACAGTATATCTACAGTATGCTAGCTCTGATCGTTTTTGTCATGTACGAAACAGACGACACACAGACAAACAGGAAGTTGTGATCAGATTTGATAATGTTTCCCACCATATTATGGCATGCCTCAGAAAAGATTGCGTTATCCATTTGCGGTCCGGTAACTTGATTCTCTTATACAAGTAGATTCATTGACACCTATTTGTCCTGGATTTTAGAGATGCAAGAAGCTAGAGAATATTGCTAAAGTCATAACATTCAAGATCCTGTTGAAATCCTTCAATATTTACTAAGTATGATTGTTACAGGAGGAAAACTTGAAATTGTAGAAACATCACAAAGTCTTGAAGATACAACAGACTTTACAATTGTTGATCAAATCAACATTCTTGAGACTGCTTTAGATTAAAATGATTCCATTGCAGACCTTAGAACTACGCTTGAAGTGCAGCTTTGAGATGGGGTAATTAAAAGTTCATTTAATGCAATACGTTTATCATTTAAATACAATGTATATCAATAGAGATGTGTTTGTGAAGGACATCAAGCAGTCAAACTGATGGTATGAATGTAATAAGCATCAAGTCCTCTAACAAAATTGTGAAATTCATGACCTCGGGGTCACAACTGATAAAGAGGATGCTTAGGATTTTTTATGTGGAAGGTGCAGCAGTTATCTTAATTTATCTCTTGAGAGTTGGGCAAAAAGAAATGGCCTCATAGTTGTTGTGTTAATTAAGAGTTCTTGATATCTAGTCCAGATAAAGATCTTTCAATTGGTGTAATTAATTAAAACAAATTGATGTTTTACGAGGGGCATTTCAAAAGTTCTGGCAACTGTTTAATAAAAAGTTAACCGTTTTAAAGAAATCATTGAGTTTGATATCATAGGAAAGATCAGAAAAATATACAAATGTTGTAACGTCACCTTATAATTTTTATGACGTAATAACTCTGAAAATGACGTCAGAATATAGAATGTTTAGCGTACTAAAAAGTTGCATTTTTATCCACATGAGACGATCGTAAAAGTGCTGCCAAAGGCTTATTTGAAAAAATATTTCAAAGAAAATTTTAATTTGCAAAGAGGTAGAGTAGGACTATGATACTGTTTATCAGCAATTCCATTATTCATTGTATGGTTTGTTTATGAGCACGGTTTATGTCGGGTTATGCTATCATAAACATTCATTTAAGATTTTTATTTACATGATACGGTTGGATTTTCGGTCTTTTATATAGCTCTACATTGTTTGAAATAAAACATGTTCTGTATTAAACTGAAGTATATTAATGCAGTTTTCATGAAATATATTTTGAGTAACAGGACTCTTACCGTTTACGAATAAAATGTACTAAATCTTGTCCCCGACTTGATTCTGTGCCTATTTTTTTTCATACAAATTCAACTTCGGCGCCCCAAAACTTACTACTGCTTTTGACGTTTGAATCCAAAAAATGAATATAAGTTAGTCAGACATGTAAAGCCTTATTTATTTTCCATACATTAAAATTTGCGAATATGTGGAGGTACGGTTGGGTTACAACTGCACTGCCGCCATTTTGGATTTTACGACAAAATATGGGGCACACTAAACTTAACTACTCTTAAGCCTTCATCGATACCACAAATCTGGTTAAAACACCTGACGAATTTATGCCATCAAATTTTGTAACACGATCGCCTATTTTTCTTTGATTGTCAACCTTGTCTTTTTCTCACATTTAGGTCTCTTTTACGCAAAAGTTTGAGCGAGATTCAATAAAACCATGCTAAGTTTGACACTCGCTAAAACCATTTCAGAACAAGAAGATCTCCGAAATAAAATACCATATGATAGATTGTAGTCTATGTAAACGTTCCACCAACTGGCATTTGCGTCCGTTAGCTTGCGTCCGAGTAATGAGCAAAAGTTGTCTTGAAAATTTTAATTTTATCAAATTGTGTCTTTTGTTACATCATTTTTATGGTCAGTATGCTAAACATTCTATATTCTGACGTCATTTTCGGAGTTATTTCGTCATAAAAATTATAAAGTGACGTCACAATATGTATATATTTTTCTGATCTTTCCAATGATATCAAACTCAATAATTTCCGGAAAACGGTTAATCTTTTATGAAACAGTTGCCAGAACTTTTGAAATGCCCCTCGTAGTGTATGATTAAATTTAAATTAGCATTAACCAATATGATTTAAGCTTATTATACATGTGTTAATTGAAAAAAAAAACCCATTGTATTTCAGTTTTTATATATTTGCTACAAATTGCAGTCATGTCTCACTAGTATTATTTGTTATAATCAATCCCTACACTGTAAGTCTCTTAGAGATGTATAATAAGAAATGGAAAATAGATATTTGAAATCTGTGTCAATCTGTTAATGAAGGCTACCTGATTTTCTTGCATCCTATCCAATTCATGATTATTGAACAATATTCGATGGGCGTATCATGCTGTGGCGGGGCACTTTATTGTTTCTATCCGTTACATAAAGGAGTTAGTTGATCGCGGGTTTGACTCGCAATGTGGGAAGTGGACACCTGTCCTTTTGATAACAGGTTCGGAGGTCCGTGTTCGCGCTGTTCCTACATTGTCATGTTCTTATTCAGCTTCACTTCAACTTCTCTTCTTGGCAGCTTGTATGATGAGCTGCTTAGCCAACTGATTTCTGACTCTACAATTATTATATAAATCGCAACACTCCCCACATCTATAGCAACCCCAGGGATGACCTATGTTTGGGACTTTGGTTCTTCGGCTCAGGCTCCCTGTACCCCTGGCGCCGAGGGCCCATCTGTGGCTGGTCATGGGCTTGGGCGCTGTTGAAAACGGGATTCTGCGGACAGAATTCCAGTCAAACGTAAATGTACGAGAGAAAATTGCCCCGATTGTGATTCAAAATTTTAAAATGCAAATTTAGGTAATGAAAATTTGACTTCGGAGGTTGAAGGGGAAAAAGGGGAATTCCTTAATTTAGAATCTAAGCATTCTGACCAGGGAATATATCCTGTCCAAGCCGATGACCGAACTCCTGAAGTATCAAATTGGGTTGAAATTTGGGGTCCTGAACAAATAAAAGAATGGCAAAATGAAGACAAAAACATTGGTAAATTCAAACAACTCAAAACTGAACAAGTTACTAAACCAAACAGACAATCTATTGGTTCATTTTCCCATGAAATTCGAACTTTATGTCAAATGTGGGAAGAGTTTGAAATTAGGTCAGATGAAATTTTATACAGAGTGAGTGAAAAAGATCCACAAGGTCATGTCATTTTTCAGATTGTTGCCCCTCAAATTATGAGAGAAAAGATTTTAGAATCCCTACACAATTCAAGAATTTCAGGTCATTTAGGGAGGGATAAAACATACGAGTCTGTCAAAAGAAGGTTCTATTGGCCTGGCTTGTCAAATGATGTAAAATTATGATGTCAATCACGTGATCTTTGTGCACGTAGAAAACCAGGTCCAGGGTTTGGAAAATCTCCACTTCAGTCTTCTCTACTTCAATCTACAAAACCATAGACCGAATTGCAATAGATATTTTAAGTGGTTTACCAACAACCAATAATTGAAATGAGTATATGATTGTTGTAGTTGACTATTTTTCAAAATGGAAAGAAGCATACGCTGTGTCTGATCATACTGCCCTTAGAGTTGCTGACAAACTTGCTACTGAATTTATTTCTATTTCACGTTTTGGTGTTCCAAATCAAATTCATACTGATCAGGGGAGAGAATTCGAAAGTGAATTATTTTCTGAACTTTGTAAACTTTTAGGCATAGAGAAAACTAGAACCACTCCATATAGACCACAATATGATGGCCTTGTTGAGCGTTTTAATAGAACTCTGATCGCAATGTTATCTGCGTTTGTCAATGAAAATAAAGATGATTGGGATGACCATTTACCATACCTCATGATGGCCTATCGTGCAACCCCTCACATAAGTACAAAGTGTACTCCAAACTTGCTCATGTTGGGTCGGGAAATTTCATGCCCATTAAATATCATGGTTGGGATACCACCAGCAAATCCTGGGAAACTGTGTCCTTCAATTTATGTAAAATGGTTAGAAGTATCAATGAACAATGCGTTTGAGTTTGCATATCAAAATTTGGGTATTGCTTCTCAGAGACAGATTCATTATTATGATAAAGGGTTAAAACCAAGAGAATTTGAACCAGGTGAATGGGTTTGGAGATGGTATTTACCCGCTATATCAAATAAATTAGGTCAAGGTTGTACGGGTCCATATCTCATTATTCAGAAAATTTCAGATGTTACTTATGAAATACAGTTAAATTCAGAAAGTACCCCAATAACTGTCCATGTGGATCATTTGAAACCATTCCAAGGGAGTTGGAAGATAACGAACACCAACCTTCTGATGGAACCTTGGGCGAAACAACAGAACCACTTCCAAGTAGTCCTTTGGTACAACCTGAGCAAAGATCTCCTGTAAAAACAAGAACTGGGAGAAGAATTAAACCCAGGGAGATCTACTCACCATAAATTTATTCTCATTTATTTCAGATAAGTGAATTTTTTCAAAAATTATCTGTTATTTGAAAGTAACATATTTTCAAAAGTATTATTTGCAATAATTTGTAATTTCAAAATTTGAGTAATTAACATTTGGAAATTTATTTTTATCTATTATTTCATGGTAATATAAAAGAGTTGGAATAATAATTAAAGCAATATGAGCTGCATGATTGACATCGGAAAAAAAATTTGCAAATTTGTGATTAACTATTTCAATGATCAAAAATTGGAACATTAATAGACTTCTGTTGTTCATATTTGCTATGAAATAACTTTTTATACACTTTAATTGAAGCAAAATTGAATTATTGACGTCCTGTACAATTATGATTTCTTATATAATACAATATTGATTTCTTAAATAATACAGTTTATTCGGTTGTTCAGAAATATTTATTTTAAAACATTTTTAAACTTTATTTTGGTTTTAATGATTATAAGGGTTTAGATTACATACAGATAACACATTTTACCAGCAAAATAAAATTTTCAAAAATGCAGCTCATATTGCTTTAAAACAGCTGGACTGTTGGCGCCCTATTCCTATACTCTGATATTACATTGGTATAATTGATTTATTTATAAAAGAAAATTCTAATATTAGTTGTACAATTATTTTGATAGATTGTTTTCATGGACGTATTGCACATTTTTGTCACCCGTGAGGAAATGGAGGAGCTTGATCGTGACATCCGCCCCTTGTGGCAGGAGGGGGAATGACGTGTAACGTTGAAGGATGCGAGACGTGGTTGGGGAGCTACAAAGCGTGCAGAACCCACTGAACAGAGGTCCGTGAACCAAATATCGATATATATAAATGCACAAAGGCCATTTGTCATTATGCGAGTAGGAGGAAGGGACAGTTGACTCGGCATGCGCGCCTCAGACACCAAAGCGCCGTGGAAATCACTCAAACCACAGTTAGGAATCTACGCTTTAAAGATCTGCAGAATAGTTTGATGCCCTTGGCCCCAGTCTCGGAAGCCCGAGACAGATTTCGGTGGGATGCTGCTTTAAAACGAAGAAACAGTCCAAACCGTGAGGCTGGTACCATATTGGAAAAACAAAACATTGTATCGCGGGATCAGGAGGTACAGCCAACCCAAGAGGGAGAAAACATCCTGATCACAGGAAGACTGATGAGGAAATGGAACAGCTGGACAGAGACATTCGCTGTCCCGCTGACACATGCCAAGCATTTCTGAAGACGATGAAGGAGACACGTCTCCACTGGGCTCAGATCTATAATCAAGATATATGTATATACACCTGTCCGGTATGCCGCTTTGCAAGTGCCAAAAGGAATCAGACATTCCGTCATATGAGGATGAAACGACACAATGAAAATCAAGCCGTGCCGAAGGAGAAATGGGTGAGGAATCTCAAGTACGTGGACCCCGGGAAGGGATTAATGCCCCTCGCCCCTGTAAGCCAGGCCCGGGAGCAGTTCCGCGTACAGGAAGCTAAGCGTAGGAAGGCCACCACCCAGAACGTGTGCCAGTCACTCGCCAGAGACCAAACTGTATCGCGAGACCAAGAAGTGATTCCCGAGGTCCGATAAGGAATCTCTGTCATCATAACCAAGCGACTGTGGGGAAGAAACTCCGTTCCCTCTGTGGAGGAGTATATCAATCAGTGACAGAGATCTAGTGGGCTAGCGTTGGTTGGGCTAGCGTTTCCGTACGCTAGGTTGGGGTCGATTTTTGCTGGGTTTCAAAATTATAGTTTATTTTTTTACAAGGCAGAAATTTACAGTTGTTATTTTTTTATACCATTTTTTTGTTTGTCTATACAAAGGTTAAATAAATTTTGTTGTTTATTGAAGCTGGTGTTTTCATTGCAATTGACACGAGGTGTTGAAAAAGGTACAAACAGGCTCGGAAATAAGACCAAGCAGAATCTCAAATCAAAATAAGAACCTAGGAAAGTATATATTTTTGAAAATAGGAGAGTGATGAAAATATTCTAGAACCACTAATGACAATGGTGTTCTGAGACATTACTCCTATTACAGTAAATGAGCGGGGGGGGAGGGGAGGGTCAAGAGCCCCACCCTTCCTGTGGCGACTGACTACTGATCCTGAATATAACACAGTTTTCTGGTTTCACATTTATTTAATAAACATGATAAACAAGCACATAAACCTTTCTATCTTCTGCTCAACTTACTTCCTATTTTCTCAACAACACAAAAGATAACAAGTTTAGCTTTTAAAAAAAGCTTAGAGAGACAGCCAGTGGATTTTCTTCTCTGTGATAATATTTTAAAGAATCATAGAGAACTGAGAAAATGCCTCCAAGAAGGATATAAAAATAACGAACAGTATTCAATCTCAACGTCCATTAAACAATATACAAAATAAATTTCTAAATTTTTAAAAGCAAATCTTTTTTTAATTAGTAGCCATATGTAGCAGAGTTGGGCACTAAAATTGAAACATCGTCTTAATATTTTTTCTGCATAGGAACAGAAGCATTTTTGCATGCAGATTCTTGCATTTTTCATCTCAAAATAAAAAGAACGGAGGATGAATAAACATTGAAGTTCCAATCTACATAACATAAATCAAAGAGGTTATATAAACCTACAATCTCATTATCAGATCTATAAGATTTTAGGGGAAGGGGGTATATGGGCATTATGCCATTTTTAGCAAAACGGAGCCCAATAAGCTTCACTATCATCCTTGTTAGAGTTTATCATGCCGCCGGTTGAATCACTCTTGGCTATAAATTCATTTATCATACCTCTTTTAATATAATAAACCTATTAATTCATAAATATGATTGCCACAACCTAGATTATCAGGTCGTTGTTTATGAAAAACAAGCCAATTTACGGATAAAAAAGCATGCGCAGATCGGGGGGGGGGGGTTCAGGGCATGGCCATAGGGAGTTACGGTTAATGACATTTAATTGCAAAAACTCAAAACCTTCTTGAGATATTGACTGGAAATGAAAGTTTTACACAGAGTCACACAAAGTATGAATTTATGACATTGACGTTTGAACCTCAAAATACACAGGGGTATTCCTTACGCCATATATATCATGTATATGGCCATAGGGAGTTTTGGTATAAAATTTCATTGCAAAAGCTCAATGGCTTATAGAGATATCGCGCGAAAACAAGTGTTTAAACAGACAGAATTTCTTAATTTAATACCTTGACTTTTGACCAAAAAATTAAGAGGGTCTTGCAAAGGCCATATAAGGTGTAAACAGTTGTGTAAAATTTCACTGCAAAAGCCAAAGACTTCACGCAATATTGCGGGAAAGCGAAAGTGTTACAGACAGACAGAACTATAGATGAACGGAAAGACAGACTGAAATTGATATTCTCTAATTTCAGCGGGGGGCAACAAACGAGCAGGCTTAGCCAGTTGTGTTTACTTTCCGAAGTATCTTTTGTATGACTTAACAAGTCTTTCCGCTATTTAGCATCGGGATCGAAATGATTTGTAGTGAAAACAAAAGTAAAAGCAGTAAAAACTGAAGCATGTGAAGCAAAACTAAAAATATGTAATAAAGCAGTGTTTGTGCTGTAGATTTAAATACACAAGTAAAATAACTTCGATATATTTTGTAAAAGAGCTTCAATTTACGCGTCAAACACTAAATTCATCTAACAGTAGCTAGTGTATGCTTCGTTGCGTAGAACACATGATCAGGTGCAAACCAGTTAAATCACTGCGAACCAGTGAACTGTTTGAAACCTTCTATACAAAAATAAGCATCAAGAAATTCCTTTTTGAGTTAGATTTTCAGATTACTTTGGTGTTTAATAGGGATTTGTTGGTTTATAATCTATGAAACAAGAATATCAACAGTCTCGTTTAAAGTTATCATTTCGTAAATTCTACGGTCGATACAATGACTTTGTCAGCAAATACAATTTATCATTGAATAAAATGCTGACTGACGTTTTTCATACCAATTGTTAGTCCATTATTTATACACTGAATTGACCACGGATTTTTTCCGTTATTTCCTGATTATGACAACGAGCAGATGGCGGGTTTGACCGGTACGCAGGGAATGCTCACTACTCCATGACACCTGATCCTACCTCTGATGTTTCGGAGGTCCGTGTTTGCTCTGCTCTTATTTTTTATATTTGTTTTATGGACGTTGAGATTGAATACTGTTTGTTATTTCCATATCCTTCATATCCGTCTCTGCGGCTGCGGATGGCGTAGCGGCGGATCTCTTCACCCTCATCCTCCCCATCCCCCTCTGAGCCTGCAGCTAGGTTGCCCAACTCAATGTTCACCTGCTTGCAACGTCTTGCTTTCCTGCGTTATTAAAATTAAAATTTATATTGTAATTCTCTTTTTCATTTTATTAAATACTAATTACTCTATAGCGATATTTTGCGTGTATTGATGTAATTCAAGAGAAAGAAAGAGAACGTACCTCTCTGGTGTCCCTCCGCGTTTAAATGGTACTCTGCAGTGGACCCCCATCCTCCGTAGGACGATCTTGAGCACCCAAGCAGCAATTAACAGGATGACCAGGCAGAGCCCGGCCACACAGAACCCGTACGCTTCACGAACTGTAATTATTAATTTCAATCATTAATGACATATGAAAACATATCTCATTTTATGTACTATCTGAATGATTAACAAATTACAATATAATCAACCCATTGATCGCAAAATGTGTGAAGGGTACTTACGTTAGATACTTTTCATCAGTGTCAACTCATGCGAAAAACAAGGATATTAGTCGACCATATGTTACTCAAATACACATTAATATTAGTAACAAACCAGATAAAATATAAGTACAGTTTACAAGTACAAATCACGGATCTTAAGCTTTATAATTCTGTGAAACACATGTCCTATAGTTCTTGAATCTCTTTATATGTTTTATAATATTTAAACAATACAGTTTTTAATCATGCTATTTATTATTGATTAGTACGTAATTTGAATACTGTCATGTTATCTTCGTCTATACAATCCATTTAATATCAGTTCTTACATGTATAAGGTTACGTTTTCTTCTATGTTTTAATCGCAATACACAAACACACATTAGCATTAATAGAGGAGTAAGAATAATAAGGAATATATAATCAAGTTCGTTTTCGATACCCTTGTCCAAACTGGCACTAGGGGTTGTGTCCCTGAATCGGGAGTGATAAGAACAACGGAAAATGCTGCCTCCAGGGGCCCGAGCTAGTGCCTTGAGATTCATTTGACCGTCCCAGTTGTTATATGGAAATGGAAATGTCGACGCCAAAATACCGTTCTGCCTACACCAGTTGTGGACATCTTTAGATCTCGAAAATAACTCATAGAAATTCCAAGGGGTTGCCAACATCCCCTGGTTTTAATTCAAGCATGTTCTCTACCCGCCGTTCCCGAAAACTCCCACCGCCTCTCTTCGATGACATGCTTCTATTGGACGACTATCGACGGACAAAACGGCGCGGATTTATAAGAAGAGGGGGTGGAGATTTTTCAATAAGTTTGAATTACAATAACCTTAAAACTGCATCTAACCAGATACTCACCCTAAACAAATTTTACACTAACCACTTAAAACAATGACTGTAAATAGAGTTTGTACATTTTGTATGTACAGTTTGTACATATTTTTTTACTTGTTACCTTTATTTTAAATCGTTACTTATTCTTTTTTCTTTCTTCGTGCGGAAGGTACCGCCTCCTTCTCCCATCTAAGTACTGGTAGTGTCTCTGGCTTACATTCCAGGCATATAACGTGTAGTTCCACCCAGCATGGAATGATCCATAGAATTTAAACTCCACCATGATAGCTGCTTGGGCGCTTTTCTCATCCGGTAAACTCTGACGACTTTTTGTCCACGTGCTTTGGATCTCTGTCAACAAAGTATGACGGCACATTTCCTTAAGTTTTCAAGCTGATTAGTTTGGAAAGCTTTGATGGTATTTGGTTTACAGTCCCTCTAGTTGTTTTGAACTTGTAACCCCCCAATATCCAGTTGAATAATGTTTTTCTGCATTCTTTCTAATCCATCTAAGATCTTAATGTCCTCCTCTTCTCTCTCAAATTGATCATCTGCGTCAATTGAAATTTCGTCATAATCCCTGTGTCCCAAATGTGATCTTGACTTTGAAGTTGTTGACGGCATTGGCCTTGGACTAGAGATGCGTAGTATCTGTAACGGAAGAATTTCTTTGTGCCATTTGTCCATTTCGACCTTCGCTGATTTTCCACGCCTGCTAATCGATCAATCGCACAACCAACAGTTGTATAACAACCAAAAAAGATCGATTCGAATTCCGGTTTTGCATTAGATGCGAATAATTCCAGTATACAGGTAGTAAATGGACCCGATTTAGACAATAATTGATATTTTTATTAAAATATAAGAATGTGATTCCATGATCATTTTATTTTTCTTTAATTTTACGCTCTCATAAAATGCAGTGATTGTCGATTAGCGACGATATTTGTTTTGAAGCGAGGGCTTGTAGAGCGTAAACGCTGATTGAAAATAGTATTTGCCGATTTAATTTCGTTTTAATGTCAACAACCTTGACAATTCAATGTCCACCATGAGTATGCTACATGTGCATCCAAGCCACTAAAATTGGGACTAGAAAACTAACCAGTCAGCAAGGGCCCCCCATGGGGTGGAATTATAAGGATGCAGCTTATGGAATGCTTTAAGAATTACAGGACGAATAAGAAACAGCACTGTATTCTTAAAATTTCTAGATAATTCCCGAATATCCAAAAACCCATAAATAATGTCCTTGTATTCATTTTACATAAGGCAGTAAAGAACAATTCAACACTGGATGTATATCTTAATAATAGTGAAGCTTTTGTTTTATAAAATGCAAGCCTTCAATGAATGCAAATACATATCAGGAAGGTTTGACCTTAACTTCTAAACAAACAGCAGTTACAGACAAAGGTTTTCATTAATCTTAAAGTGACAGGTAAAGATTAGCCTTCTAAATTTTCTGCAGCAGGCTAGATAATAAATCCCCAAGGGATTAATTGTACTTCTCTCTCATCATTTTCTTCTTAATTTATGATAATAACTTTTTCAGTAATGATAGAATGAGGTTTTTATCCAACCTGCCTTAAATATTAAAAATATTCTTGAATTTTCATGAAGATAAAAAAATATATAAATAAAGAAACAAATAAAAAATATATCTTCTTTAATCTATTTCTTCTTTTTAGAAGTCAATGAAATCAGAACTCATCGTGTACATTGTAGGCTATTTCAACAAAAAAAAATCAAAAACATTTATATACTTCAATCCACATTTCATAGTGTTCATAGCATTCGAAATGGACTTAACTTCAGACAAACTTCATATGCAGACAGAGGTAGTTATTAATCTCAATGTGACAGATAAAGATAATGGTTTGGATTTTCTTCAGGAGGAAAGCTAATTAATTCCATGGTGCTCATTCATTGCAGTATTCAGTTTACAACATTTTCAGAAGTTATCTCTCTTTGCCAATTCATTCTTATATTAAGTAAAGGAATCTTCCCAACCACCCAAGCTCCAAACCAGAAGACATAGAGAAACAAAATTAGCTTAAGATATGTGTTTTTGCCTACTGAACTATCATACCAAATTTGAACTTAATTGGGCTACCATAAAAAAGTTATTAGGAAAAAACAGAAAATTTATGGACAGAAGAATGACAGACAGAGTGATTACTATAAGGGCAAATCTTGCGGGGCCCTAATAACATTGCTGATGCATGCAATCATTCTGTTGTGGTAGAATTCATTTCGACGAAAACGGAAACCATTTTGATGAGGACTTTTTCATTTGTTCGTCATCACACTTTTCCTCAGTGGACACAGACTGATTACTTTTCTGAATCGTTGGGTGTTCATGTTGAAACGTCTGCTATCCAGTGTTATCGTAATGATTTGTCTGGTCATTGCCGTTCAAATCCTTTTCCTTGAAATGTTTTTTTAGAGCAGATGGGTGGAAAAAAACAAGCGTCCGAGTTTCACAATGGTCCTTGTCACAGATCTTTTGTCAGAAATAAGGAAATGTTTGAAATATATTTACAATATTTATTACATTTTTACATCAATATTTTTTTTCTTTATTTTGTTTAATATAATAAAAGTTAAAAGTCCATTATTTCACTATGTGCTGCTTAGGATGGCGCTGTTGTCCATAATGGCGGCACTTCCTTAGGATGGCACTGTAGCCCGTAATGGCGGCACTGCCTCGTCTGGTCCTTCCTGACTGGATTACACTAGGATCCCTCCTTTTAACTAATACAATTACTAGGACTACTAGGATCTATTGAATGTTTAAAATAAAAACATATTGTAATTGTTTGTTTAATTATGTACATATACTTCATATACAATACTTAATATGCATATTTTCCTATACATATTTTTACTCGTACTTTGTACTCAACATATATTTATACTTTAGACATGCCTATTTTACGAAGAATATATATTTCAAGTGTTCAACTTACTACTGTACATACACATATTACATGTACAATGCTACTGACGCATTGTTACTACTTTGAACACACTTCGAGTACAATATTACTACTTACTTACTACAATGCTTACGACGCATCATTACTACTGAATATAAGTATATTATATACACAATTCAACAATATGTTTACTTCAAACAACTTTACCAAAAAATGTACTAAGGCGAAGTAACTTGGCAGAATTTGCAGATATACTGTTACTTAAAATAAACATTAAACTGAAATACTCTTACCTCAGAAGTGAGTAGGATTTCTGGTACATATGAACATAAATAACAATGTAAGACGTGGTATAAACTGGCAAACAAACAACGTGTCTTTCTACGGTGCCTGCTACGCCCAAACTGACCAGCACGAGCTATTTAAAAACCTAACCCGTTCAGTGAGTTTAAACCTGCTATATATAGTACTATGGACGAACGTTTGGGATTTAAAATACTAATTACAAGGGTAAAATACTATGATACACGGTTTGGACATTAAATGTGACAATCCTCCCCCCTTAAAGAAGTACGAAGTACTTTTAAACAATACATTTAAGGGACAAACTTTCATACTCACTCACATACATACTAATACAAACAACAATGAAATAAATATCGCTTTTAAAAAACAAAATTTATTTAAAATACTCTGAGAATGTCATTTTTTTTGGATCTCTCCCACTGGCAAAATAATCACAAACGGCTTAAATAGTCTGCGCCGACGTTTTCCTTTCCTCGTATGGAGACGATGCGGAACCGGTAAGGTTGCAACTTTAACGACCATCGCATAAGTCTCGAATTAAGAAGTTTTGAACTATTGAGATACGTCAATGGCTGGTGATCCGTTTCTAGGATGAATTCCCGGCCATACAAATACTTGTGAAACTTCTCTACAGCCCATACTATGGCCAAACATTCCCGTTCTATAGTGGAATAGTTTTCTTCAGCTTTGCTAAGCTTCCTGCTGATATACGATATCGGTTGCTTTTGACCTGTATTTTCCTGGAGTAGGACTGCACCAAGTCCTCGGTCTGAAGCATCAGTCTGCACTATAAACACTTTTGACAAATCTGGAAGCTTCAAAATTGGAGAAGATGTAAGTGTTTTCTTCAAATTTTGGAAGGCAATCTCTTGTGACTCGGTCCACTGTAACTTGTTTGGAGAATACTTCCTGGTAAGGTCTGTAAGAGGTAGTGAAATGTGCGCACAGTTGGGAATGAATTTGCGGTAAAAATTCACTAACCCGAGAAATGACCGTAACTGTTTCTTTGTCTCTGGTCGATTCGCTTCGTCGACTGCTCTCACTTTATCTGGATGTGGCTGTATCATCTCCTCTCCAACAATGTGTCCCAAACACTCTAACTTACTGTAAGCTATGGCACATTTGCTTGGTTTTGCAGTCAAGTTGGACTCTCTAAGCCTCTGGAGAACGTTTGTGAGAACTTCAAGGTGATCCTCAAAAGTCATAGAATATATCAAGATGTCATCAATAAAGCTGTCTACATTTGATATATCTCGCAGAACAACGCGCATTAATCTACAAAATGTTGCAGGCGCTGTGACAAGTCCAAATGGCATTCTTGTAAATTGAAATAATCCAAGTGGTGTTTGGAATGCAGTTTTGGGTCGTGATTCCAAAGTAAGAGGCACTTGCCAGTAGCCTTTTGAAAGGTCTAGCCGTGAAAAGTACATATGTCCAGCTAACTTGGCAAACATTGCATCAATGTCTGGCATTGGTTCAGCATCAAAGATTGTGATACGATTTAACGAACGGAAATCAACGCAGAACCGGTAAGTACCGTCTTTTTTTGTAACCAACACAATGGGCGATGAGTACGGACTCTCTGAAGGTTCAATTACTCCTAATTCAAGCATTTTTCTTACCTCTTCCTTTACTGTTTCTGTCATTGAATAGGGTACTTGCCTGGGCGCAAGTCTGATCGGTTTGTCGGTTGAAGTCCTGACTTCATGCTCTAACAAATTTGTGCGACCTGGCTTATCTGTCAGTACATCTCTAAACTCCCGCAAAACTTCCATAATACGCATCTGCTGACTCTCTTGGAGATCTGGATTTACATCAACATTGCTCAACGACTCACTGTCTGGGAAGCTGTACCAATCCATCTGGATTTCATCATGAGTGGACTCTTCATTAGATAGGATGTTGCAGTCAAGCGTCAAACACTGGTTCTGTTCACGTTCTACGTAATGCTTCAGTAGATTGATGTGAAAAGTCTTAATCTTTCCATTCATTTCGATCTGATAATCTACCTTGTTGACTTTTTTCCGGATGACAAAAGGTCCCTTCCACTGCATAAGCAATTTGTTACTATCTGTTGGCAGCAACACAAGAACTTTTTCGCCTTCCTTCAATGTACGACTTCTGGCCTTTCTGTCATAAACTTTCTTATACCTCTTTGATGATTCTTCAAGTGTGTGATGTGCTAGTTCACACGTGGATTCCAAACGGTCTCTTAGGTCCAAAACATACTGATACGTGGTCTTTATTTCAGGATCTTTGATTTCCTTGGTCCAGAGTTCCTTTAGAATTGTCATTGGCCCTCTCACAGGTCGACCATATACCAAATCAAACGGGGAGAATCCCAGGCTTTCTTGGGGCACTTCTCTGTAGGCAAATAGTAATGCAGGGAGGTATTTATCCCAATCTTTAGGACGGTCAACACATATTCTTTTCAACATCTGCTTCAGGGTACCATTGAAGCGCTCAACTAAACCATTACACATGGGATGGTATGGCGTCGTAGTTAGTTGCTTCATTGAGATAAGTCTGCTTACTTCCTTCATTAGAGCTGACGTAAACTGACTACCCATGTCTGTGAGCATTTCTTGTGGAACACCTATTCGGGAGAAAATCTCAACCAATGCTTCGGCGACGCGCTCCGTGTCAATTCCTGGTAATGCAATCGCTTCTGGATATCTGGAGGCGTAATCCACGAGCGTCAAAATGAACCTGTTTCCTCTGTCAGTCGGCGGATGTAAGGGACCGACAATATCCACTGCTACTCTTCTGAAGGGGACATCTATCAGGGGCATCTCAGACAATGGCGCCTTTGATACTCGTCCTTTTGGCAACGTGCGTTGGCATATGTCGCAAGAACGGCAGAATCTCTTAATCTCTGATTGCATCCCTGGCCAGTAAAATTCTGTTTGGATTCTGTGTATAGTCCTATTCGTAGCTAAGTGCCCTGACATGATAGATTCATGAGCTAACCTCATAACAGTTTCTCGGTATTTGGATGGAACAACTAGCTGACTGTAGGTTTTGTCTCCTTTGTATTCTCTGTACATCAAACCATCTCTGGAAAACCATGAAACCTTACCATCTCGGGAAATCTTTCGCTCCTTTACATTCTCTCGGACAATAGATAGAGTTGAGTCACCCTCTTGCTCCTTGCGAATGTCCTCTGGTTGAATAGTGTCAACTACAATCTCTGGAACCTTAAGTTGTGGGTATGGTCTTGCCTTATCCCTTCTTTGTTGTCTTGTTTCTACGGCGATTACTGCTTGCCATTCTGGGTTTGGATCATACGGCTTTCTTGCATCACTTACTTCACCAATGATGAGGTCAAAAACTGGATTGTCCATGCACCAGACATCATAATTACCTGTCAAGTATGGAGAATCGATATCTATGCGTGCAACAGGGACAACTCTTTCGGTACTATCAGCAAGAATACAAGTGACGTGTTCTCCAGTAAACTGGTCATCTTGTACTAAACTAGGAATCAATTGATGGGTTACTGGTAACTAACAAAGCACTACAGTTGACTATACCTGATTTCTTGTTATCGTCTGAAGTCTCAAGAACAGCTCCGGAAAACTTACCCTTACCTTTAGTTGGACAATTGGGTGCTATGTGTCCTTTCTTATCACATATGTAGCACTTACGCTCCGATAATGGTACGAACACCTTTGACTTTTCTGGGAGCTGGGGTTTATGTGTGTCCTTACCTTTTGCTGATTCAACAGCTGGTTGCTTCTTCAAAGGTTTTTGGCACAGATGTGAAGCATTTGAATTTCTAGACTCTGAAAACTGATCTGCAAGTTTACACAACTCGTCTGCTGTTTTTGGTACATTTTGTCTCAAAAAGGTTGTTAATTCCAGATTGCAAACGTGTAGAATTTGGTCGCGCAAAATCAGATCAAACAATCCATCTACTGTCTTTGGTATCTTGGACATCTCAATCCATCTTGTCAAATATGACCCTAATCTTACCGTAAATTGCGTAAACGTTTCACCTGGCTCTGGTCTACTAGATCTGAACTTCCTCTTAAACCCATCTTCCGTCATTTCGTATCTATGAAGAAGAGCTGACTTCAGTTCATCGTAATCTTGGGCTTTTGCTGAAGACATTAATGCGTACACATCTAAAGCTCTACCGCGTAACAAAGCACTAAGACTTGTAGCCCACGTTTTCTTGTCCCAATTTTGAGCTATCGCATACCTCTCAAAACGACGAAGATAACTGTCAATTTCATCATGTCTTTCATCAAACGGTGGAATCTTCGGCATTTTCGCTCTGATCTGCATATCCTTATCTACATTCTTACCTGTACCATGTTTCATCATCATATCAAGTTCATGCTTATGTTCTAATTCTTTCAATTTCAACTGCTGATCTAACCTCTCAAGTTCCAATTTATATGCTCTATCCTCTTTCTCTTTCTGCCTCAAAGCCACTCTCTCATCTCTCAACCTATCCTGCTGCTCTTTCACATAATCTTTCAAATCTTGGTCAGTATACCCTAAGTCTTTTCCCGCAGCTATGATTTCGCTTAAACTTTCCGATGACATTCTGAATGAAATTGTGGTGACAAATAAGTTTAATATACTTTAACTAACCGACAGACACTGTGACCTTTGACCTTCACTACAGACACTGTGACCCTTGACCTTCACTATAAACACAGACACTGTGACCTTTGACCTTCGCTACAACTCTAACCAAACAGTTCGTATACTAATACTTCACTACAACCACTAACTACTCACTGACTTCTAAAAGTATACATTACTAATACAAACTGACGTGCGAGCTTGGGCGACACAGTACCAATCTAAATAGGGACAATTAAATAAAATTGACTTTACCGTTTCTAGTCTGTTAACTTCACACAACCAGAATCTTCAACTCACGTCTAAGGTACGCCTTTACTTTTCACAAATTCACTTCTGGATCCTAGTTACCAAAAGAACCGCCAAATTTCTTCTCCTACAATGTGTATAAAAAGTCGTAAAACTTGTACAGAATGAAAATACAAAAGATATTCACAAAATTGTTTTAATTCTAAATAATCTTATAATTTGATATTGTTTTACAAAAATGAAATAGAATATTTATGTCTGACAAATTTCTGTGTTACATTACTTTATCCCACTTCTGACACCAATGTCACAGATCTTTTGTCAGAAATAAGGAAATGTTTGAAATATATTTACAATATTTATTACATTTTTACATCAATATTTTTTTCTTTATTTTGTTTGATATGATAAAAGTTAAAAGTCCATGTTATTTCACTGTGTGCTACTAATGAGGCGCTGTTGTCCATAATGGCGGCACTTCCGTAGGATGGCGCTGTTGCCCGTAATGGCGGCACTGCCTCGTCTGGTCGTTGCTGACTGGATTACACTAGGATCCCTCCTTTTAACTATTACAATTACTAGGACTACTAGGATCTATTGAATGTTTAAAATAAAACATATTGTAATTATTTGTTTCATTATGTACATATACTTCATATACAATACTTAATATGCATATTTTCCTATACATATTTTTACTCGTACTTTGTACTCAACATATATTTATACTTTAGACATGCCTATTTTACGAAGAATATATATTTCAAGTGTTCAACTTACTACTGTACATACACATATTACATGTACAATGCTACTGACGCATTGTTACTACTTTGAACACACTTCGAGTACAATATTACTACTTACTTACTACAATGCTTACGACGCATCATTACTACTGAATATAAGTATATTATATACACAATTCAACAATATGTTTACTTCAAACAACTTTACCAAAAAAATGTACTTAGGCGAAGTAACTTGGCAGAATTTGCAGATATACTGTTACTTAAAATAAACATTAAACTGAAATACTCTTACCTCAGAAGTGAGTAGGATTTCTGGTACATATGAACATAAATAACAATGTAAGACGTGGTATAATCTGGCAAAGGAACAGCGTGTCCTTCTACGGTGCCTGCTACGCCCAAACTGCCCAGCACGAGCTTTTTAAATACCTCACCTGTCCAGTGAGTTTAAACCTGCTATATATAGTACTATGGACGAACGTTTGGGATTTAAAATACTAATTACAAGGGTAAAGTACTATGATACACGGTTTGGACATTAAATGTGACAGTCCTGTGTTTTAGGATTATATTCTTTTGTTCTTATAACGCATAGTGGTGTGTGTTTCCATAAGTCAATTTTTCTGTACATGGCTTGTTACAACGCACTTTGAAAAATTACGCACTTTGAAATATTTTTTCAAAGTGCGTTAAGTTTTGGGACCAGGTTAACGCACTTTGAAAAATTTCTTCAAAGTGCGTTGAATTTGGGACCAAATCAACGCACTTTGAAAAAAAAATTTCAAAGTGCGTTAAAACTGTACATAATAATTTTACAACATGTAAACATTTAACGCACTTTGAAAAAATTTTCATGAAACAAAAGGAATTAGACTTATATTTTAGAAATAGACAACAGTATTATCCCCTTGCAACGTATGATGGGATATAGTGATGCGATACTGTGTGTTATTACTTTATGTGTATGTTAGTTTGGGAAGGAATGCTCCTCTTTGCGGTGCCCTTACTTTGATGTGTTTTTTTTCTAAAAACTGATGGATTGAAGAAAATCAAGAAACGGAAAACGAAGAAGAGACTGGCTGAATTAAAGTCTATCAGCTCAACTCTTTATCATTCCCACCCAGATATATCTATTTCTATAACTCGTAACCTTAAGTGTCAATGATATTTGAAAAAAAGAGCATTCTGAATAAAGTATAAGAACTGTACAAGTCTGTAGTAAATCTAAATTTTGTTCTTTTAAATCTCAAAGTCTATTTATGTTCATTTTCAGGAAAATCAGAATATTAATTACTAGCTGTAAATTCCTTATTTTTCTCGAGTGTTTTTTTTTTATCCCGAACTGGCTCTCAAACGTCAAATCGCTAGAATTATAATTCGCAAATGAACGATTTATTAACATATTTTACATAGATTTAGCACCAGAAAAATAAAAGCGAGAAATATTTTTTTCGCGAATGATACTTCTCGCGAAATGACGCAGAATTTAATTCCTCGCTTATATTAAGGAATCTACAGTACCTGTCTGCTTTTCGATATTAATTTGATACCATATCTGATAATCTCTCTGTTAAACTCCAGGTGTTTAAAAACACAAGTTTTGCCAAAATTATAGAGTTATTTCTGTTTGGTATCCCAAATAAGTAAGGTTTTATGAAAATTCATATAAATATCTATATTTTTTTTTTTTTTAGAATCATTCAAAAATGATAACATTTGAGAATTGACTAAGAGATAGGCTGAAGAACAATACTATTGTTCGTAGTTCTTTACGACATTGAATGTTGACCTTTTGCAAATGTTCAAAGGGTTTGCGAGATATCATGTGGAAACGAAAGCGTTACAGAAAGACGGATGGACGGACAGCTAGACGGACGGACTGACAGATAGACCCAAATTAATATCTCCCACTTTTCAAGCTGGGGACAAAAAGTATCAAATCAGGTTCAAATGATAATTTATCATACCTAAGATTTGAAGGAATATTGACTAAGCCATGCAGAATTTTTTTTTTCAAAGTGCGTTAATATGGTCGATATTAACGCACTTTGAAAAAAAACTATTTTTTCAAAGTGCGTTAACCTGGTCCCAAAATTTAACGCACTTTGAAAAAATTTTTCAAAGTGCGTAATTTTATCAAAGTGCGTTGCCACAATGGCTTTACATAAGTAACAAGAAATCTGTGAGCCAATACTCACTAGTAATACCCCCGCTCTGATGTAAATAAGCCTTATCATGTTAATATACACAAGTTCAGTTACAGGCAGATGCACAGAAAAATATGAAGGTGACATCAGATTCATATCAAAATTAATCCCACCATATGGCATGCCTAAACAAAGAAAGTAATAAAATTTGAAGCATCCGCTATGAATAGCTAATGAGAAAATTGCGACGAAAACTTGTTATTTGTGAAACAGACAGACAGACAAACAGGAAGTTGATATCCGATTTTAAAAAAAAGTGTATCCCACCATACGACATGCCTCAGAGAAGATTGTATTAAAATTTCAAGCATCTGCAATGAAAAGTTGCAGAGAAAACTGCGACAAAAATGTGTTATGTTTGAAACAGACAGATGCACAGACAAACAGGAAGTTGATATCCAATTTATACGAAAATATATCCCGCCATATGACATGCCTCAGAGAAGATTGTGTTAAAATTTCAAGCATCTACAATGAGTAGTTGCTGAGTAAACTGCGACAAAAATTTGTTACACGTGTACATGAAACGGACAGACGCACAGACAAACAGGAAGTTGATATCCAATTTGAACAAAAATATACCCCCCATATGGCATGCCTTAAAGAAGATTTTGTTTACATTTCAAGCATCAACAATGAGTAGTTGCTGAATAAAATGCGACAAAAATGTTATATATGAAACGAACAGACGCACAGGCAAGTTGATATCGGATTGAAGCAAAAATGTATATCACCATATGGCATGCCTTAGAGAAGATTGTGTTTACATTTCAAGCATCTATGATGAGTAGTTGCTGAGAAAACTGCGACGAAAATTTGTGATGTATGAAACAGACAGATGCAAAGACAAACAGGAAGTTGATATCGGATTGAAGCAAAAATGTATCCAACCATATGGCATGCCTCAGAGAAGATTGTGTTTAAATTTCAAGTATCTACGATGAGTAGTTGCTTAGAAAACTGCGACGAAAATTTGGTTCAGACAGATAAATGTATGCAATAAGGTAAACCCCAGCATCTCTATCATCATCAGGAATATATTCATTTTAAACTTCCTCGTTTACTCCAATATCATTAGAGGAGAAAACATGTGAAGCTGTAAATGTATGCAAGTCAGAGGTAATCAATCTTTGCATTCTTTCATTGTGTTCATTAACCTCCTTTTTTGTGGGATATATATGAAGAATGTTATTTGATAAGACTTTATACAGTGACACAAGCCTAGATCTTAAAGCAAATATATCATCATCAGATACTGCTCCTATTCTAATTCTGTTAAGCATATTAACATATGTACAATTTAAAGCTTGTCGCATATTTTGTTGCAAAATAAAAGGCTGAAAGAGTTGCAAAATAAAAGGCTGAAAGAGAGGCCAAAGTAAATCATTTCTTAACAAATACTTTCCTTTGACTAGTCTTAACTGAAAGAAGTCACCAAACAAAATGACATTTAAACCTCCAAATGGGAGGTCATTACCTTTTATTGAACACAACCTGCGATGAATGAAAATTAGCTGACCATCACTGACCATGCTTACTTCATCAATAACTATTGTATGTATGTGATGAAAATCTTTCTTCAGCTTTTTCAATGAGACAAGTCCGAGTTCTAAATATGTTGTATGCCATCCATGCTGGACGGGCAACTTAAGTGCATTGTGAATTGTTGTACTTTGTATATTATAAGATGCTACTCCTGTATGAGCACACAAACTAACAGTATTAGTTCCACTGACTTGGGCAGTGCATAATCTCATATAGTGAACTAAAAACACAGTAAGGTAGCTTTTCCCTACACCTGCACCCCCACTTACGAAGATACGGAGTGTACTCTGTTCCTTAAAAGAGTTTTTTACATAATTAAAACAGATTTTTGATCATTTGTTAATTTGTGGTGCATGCCCATTAAGTTTTGAGAATCAATTCCATTGCATAGAGAGTGCCATTCACTTTCATTTAAACTGATCTGATCTACATCATGTTCATCAACTTGAATATCATCAATTGGAAGACTACAAAAGGCATCAATAATGACAGGTTCTTGTTCCCATGCATGTAAAATATCACGGTCATTTGGTAAAATATCCCCATATTCTGCTTAATTAGATAACTGAATAGCTCGCACTGCATTTTCAATGGAAGGACTACTATGACAACGACATAAAGCTTGTTGATCAAATCTGTTTTGTTTGTTTAAGAATGCTTGTTTTTGATCACCTTCAGGATTTAAAATATCAGCATATGTTCTATGAGGGTAATACAACAAAATTAATCCATAATAGTAATCCTTTGTATTAAACTTTGCAAGTTGTATTCTAACAACAGATGATCTACTTCTTTTTTAATGCAATATTTTGAATTCAATAATTGCAAGTCACTACAAGACTTTTTTCATAGAGGAATAGTCTCTTTTGTACCACTGAGTATGCAAGGGATGCGGTAAGTCTTGCTATCCAAGAATTAATTGCTCTGATTTTAATGTACAATGCTTTAATAGTGGTAAATTTCGTCTTTTGCGTCTTGTCTGTCAGTCTTTTTTCAACCTGGAAGATTTCACGATTCCTTTCAGCATATCTCACCATCAATCCTCCACAATATTGACATACCCTACATACACAACTGGATAGAACAAAAGAAAGTTCACTTCGCTTTAGACTCTGGAAATTAATTTATTTTCATCTAGACATTCTGTTATGGGTCAGAATAACCCTAAATGCCAGCAAAGATCAATCACACAGCTTAAACTTAACAATAATTTATTTACAGTAATATACAAATCATTAAGTACAAACTTAGCAAAAATCTAAAAATACATACATCAGAGTGTCCGTTGCTGCACACAATGTCTCAGTGAAATTATATCCCAGTAATACCTCAATGATGCTTCTACGACAGTGGTCTCTATGCATCGAATTGACAGGATATTTATACAGTAATATAAATCTAGAATATTCTAGAAGTTGTAAGTACATGATATTCCTGGAAAGTTCTGGACATGAATAAAGTTCAAGAATGTTCTAGAAAAAATGACGAAACATATTGACCACTCTGGAATGTTCAAGAAACTTAATGTTACTAATAATATACATGATGAAACAATACACACCTCACAACAATACGTTTAGAAAAGTTTATTCGGTAGTAGAATTACAGAATGTAATAATAGACAATATTTGTGTAGTGTATTCCTCAGCTATATTTGGAAACTCCTTCCTGATGTCAGTTAGGGATCTTAATTGGGTTGCAAGTGATGCAATTTTATCTGCCGTCTGCTTTGACAAGCCTGTGATAATTTCTGGAAATGGCACGTCATATTGTTTATTTTCATCTTCAAAGAAAGCAAACAAGATCCTTGATAGTTCATTCAATTTTTGTTTCTTTGAAATTCGTTTGGCGGGTGGAGAAATAATCTCGCACTTATTAACTTCCTCTGCAAAACAGTTGGACTGTGGCAGCGGCGGTCATTGTAACAAAATAAGCTGTTGGAAATATTGATCTCAGTTTTGAAAGCTGTTGAAAATCAAGACGAAAGTCTTGACCCTATTGAACAACGCAATGTGCCTCGTCAATTATGACATGTGACACTGCATTCCATGCACCTCCCTTTAAAACTTCACACACATGTTTGTTGACTACATTCTCTGGGTGTGAAAAAACATATCTGACATTTCCTCTATAGATTCTGCGTACTTTCTTCGGTATACTCTGAAATATACATATATAGAACACGGCTAGTATTTTGTTCATCCGGGACACGTATAGATTTTTTTCTTCTTTTATAATTTAATCAATTCCAAACTTTAATTATTTTCATTGACACCCCTATAAAACCCGTAAAAAGGTATCCAATTTCAATTAATATACCTCTATAATGAATTTTAATTTTTAATAAATGACTATCTATAAAAAATATTTGCGGTTTTTAATATATATTTTTTAACTCTTCTTTAAATAATATAATTATTGCCCGTTACCTTTTCCGTTTAAAGAATTCAGAATTTTCCCGTCAATCCTCATAGCATTGGGTTCTAGTCTCTGCACTTGCTCTTGAATAATTGCATTCAATGGAGTCACAATTAAAACTTTCGAACAACATATCCTTGGTAAAAGTTCAAATATCAATGATTTACCATAACCAGTCGGTAAAATAATCATACAGTCGCTGGTAATTGACTTCTTATAGCAGCACTTTGTAATGGTTTCAGGTAATTAAATTCCGTCTTTCTTTCTTCATTTATTGCTATTAATCCAGTTTTACCTTTAAAATAAAAATCTAAAATCTCAGTTAGCGCCTTCTGTCTGCCTTCCATTACACATGTGTTTAAACCTAATACTACACTGGATTTACGCCAGTCTAAATGTATAGTTCATCGACAGTGCTATTTCCTATGACGCGTTAAAATGGCAGTGGTTACCTGTCCTTGGTTTTGTAGGGCGACCAATGTCAGGGTACCAGTCTAAATTTGTGTACGAACTGTTTGTCTCTGTGTATTGAATTCACCTACCCGTTGTAACCAGCTAAATAAAGGTTTTGATTTGTTTGTACGGATTTTGATGTTTTCCATATCGGCGCATATCCTCATTGTATCTTGTCAAAATTTTAAACATACTCAAGAAGCATTAAGATATTTATAAAGTGCTACGAACCTCTTGAAATCTTGCAAATAAATTTATTATAGCTATATTTAATGTAGTTGACCAGCAAATCATGAAACCTGCAGTCCAACAAATTAAATTTTACCAATTAAAAATAATTTAATTTCACTTGTATTAAGCAATTTCATTGGCTTAAACATTCAGAGGAACATATAATATTCGCGGTTTATAAAACGTAAACTGCCCCAAGTTATGTTATATCGGATAACATAAGTTGAAATTAGCTTCATTCCTTAAAGGGTATCTATATAGGTTCGCAGCACTTTTCACAAACTTCATATATTGTTGAAAAAGATTATAAAATAAACGCTTCCAGATCAGTGATGCAAAGATTCCGTGAAACCTAGAGGAGAAAATGGAAGACAAATAGTAATGAATAAATAAACTCTTAAGTCACCTATTTTATTCTTTAACATCCATTACGCTAATGAGTAAGGATGCTAAGGAATGTTAAATTGCAAATACAGATAAAAATTACATTTCACAATCAATTATACATGAATTATAAATAACTATATTATACAACTATATTATACACATGTAATTAAAAAAAAAATAAGACTATACGTAAGTATATACCTTTGCTTTGGCCACATCAGGTTGCTCACTTTGGAAGGTTAGGCATATTTTGGAGACAATGTGTGTGATGTAAATCATTTGCATTGATATTTAAATATTGATTTAAAAGCTTACATAACATCTTGGACAAAATTTGTTTGTGTTTGCACATTTTGGTGATTTGATGCTTCCTCCAACATGTTAAAGTCACAGACACAGACTGCTGGGTATGGTATGATGTTCACCTTTTCCCTTCTTTGACCAACAAAGGTCAGAACACCACTATAAAAGAAAAAAAAAGAAAGAAATTAAGTTTCACTCTAGAAATGTATTTTTCTCTAAGCATGATATAAATTAAGTCTGTAAGGGGAATATTTAAACAAAAAGCCCATTTTCCACATCACACACCTGAGCACACTAACAAGGAAAAAAAAGCAAAAACTAGTTCAGTATTAAGGTAAGGTTTGCGTTAACAGGGAGATAACTCTTGCGAATCACCAAAGCGTTTGAAACAGGCGACTTTAAACCAGCGATGCTAAGCATCTCGGTAACGAATTTCCTCTGTCATACTTGATGCTTGTTGTCACTTATTGTTAGGATTAAAAACAAAGGACGTTTTAAGGAGAAAGTCTTATAACAAATCAAAGCATAGGAATCTTAAAAGCCTTTGAGATTAGCGTGATGCATGTTGATGAACCAATAAAGGAGGACTTGTTTATTTTCTATAGGCCTACGGAATATGGCAAGTTGAACTTGTAGGCCATTCCAATCAGAAGAAAGTTATCGACGCAATGTGCTGTTGTGTGTTTCTCGCTTCACCACTACACTAAAATTTTAAGTGAGAATGGGAAGGAAAAAAGAAAAGACCTGAGAGTATCCTGTAAAGTATTATGCTTTATGCAGTCCGAACAGGGAAGAAAAGTCACGGTGCATTTGACCATGTCCAATGATGATGTTGACAGTTTGATTGTTGATAGTATTTTCATCAGGTAATTAGGGTCTTCCGTCTTCAGCGGAAGACCCTTCTATTATTCTATTGTTTCTTTTTCACTTTTATTATTCTTCCTTTTTTCTTCTTACAATTTTTGTGCAGAAGATTTCTCAGAGATGCATGGACAGATTTCTTTGAAATTTTCAGAGATGATGTATCATGATCTAAACCTGATCCATTTTTTTTAATTTTTGAAAAATCACTTCCGGTCGTGAGTTATCGCCCTTTGATCGAAATTTAGAGGACCTCCTTGTCTGTGATGGAACTCAAAAACGGCTCAAGCTAGAAAGCTGAAATTTTTAGTGATGATAGAGGACATGTTGCCACGTTGCAACATGGTCAGGATTTATTCCGGAAGTGCTTAGTATGGAAGCTCGGTAGGGGTCAAAATTTAGGACACGTTTTATGAGTGATTTTTGGAGACATTTTGCATCATATCTTTGAAAATATAATTATTTTGTTATAACATATTGAACAACATTTGTGCAAAATATAAAAATCTTTAATATGATATCAAGTAAAATGTGCTGACTCATCAAATTAAGGGCTGAGAGGGGCCAACAGTTTTTATTCAATTACTCTTTTTAAATCAATATTTTGTTATACATTACTGAAGCAAAAATGTTAAGCTCAACAATCTACAAATATTTATTATGATTTTTATGTCGTATGGTACATAATTAGGGGCCACAAGGGGCCAGAATGCTAATTCTTTGATGCTTTATATCTCGAAAGGAAGAAATATTTTGATAAGCAATATTGAACAAAAGATGTTCAAAATAATGTTTTAAACAATATGCAACCTTTCATTTTTTGCTAAACGTCCCTATTAAGGAGTTGAAGGGTTGGCCCCTAAATATTTCTTTTGCTAATAGCTCAAAAACTAAAAGGAATTTCTGAACAGTTGTTGAACACAAAATGTTCAAAATTTTATGAGCTTTAAGATGAAATCCTGAAAAAGGGGCTGGGCACTCAAATAAAGGGCCAAGAGGGGTCAAAAGTCTTCAATCGACAACTCTTTATCAGGTAATATTTTGTAATACATTACTGAAGCAAAGATGTGTATCTCAACAATCTTCAACTATATATTATGATTTTTATGTCGTATGTTACATAATTAGGGGCCGCAAGGGGCCAGAATGCTAAATCTTTGACGCTTTATATCTCGAAAGGGAGAAATATTTTGATAAGCAATATTGAACAAAAGATGTTCAAAATAATGTTTTAAACAATATGCAACCTTTCATTTTTTGCTAAACGTCCCTATTAAGGAGTTGAAGGGTTGGCCCCTAAATATTTCTTTTGCTAATAGCTCAAAAACTAAAAGGAATTTCTGAACAGTTGTTGAACACAAAATGTTCAAAATTTTATGAGCTTTAAGATGAAATCCTCAAAAAGGGGCTGGGCACTCAAATAAAGGGCCAAGAGGGGTCAAAAGTCTTCAATCGATAACTCTTTATCAGTTAATATTTTGTAATACATTTGTGATAAATGTGAAATGTTAATTGCGTTGTCATGTTTACAATGTGCGATATTTCTTGTCTCATACTTTGTTGTGACATGTTGAGGAAATTCGAACTGGTATTGATGCATGATTACTGTATAAATGCATATTATGTTTATTAATTTCAATGTTAATCATATTCATTTTTACATACTTAATTACCTCTATTCATATGATTACGTCTATTATTGTGGAAAACTGCAACTTGTATCCAAAACTGTGAAGAAAGATGTTTTGACTTTACCGGGAAATCACATGTTTTCATACTGCAATCCCGATCCCGATCGAACATGATTTGTATAAAGAATTTCGTATTTATTCTGTACTTTGACTCGAGTACTGTTTTCTTGTAATAATGTTATGTATTTAAAATAAATATTATCGTATTTTTATTACCGTTTTAATGATACAAGTTGTGCATTGTAAATATGTAGGTATTGCTATGACCTAGTTACCTAGATACGTTTGTATAACATACGGGTTCTTGTGCTAGATAGAGATACGGCAGCCGTTAAGGGTGACAATCTATTATTGTTGAAAGGTATTTTTTATTAGTTTTTAAGTACTTAAATGATATTGTAATATTATAGAAAGGATTTTTAACGAATGTTAAAGTGAATAGGGATTTTTATTACATTGTACAATATTTTTTAAAGGAAAATATCTAAATTTAAACCTGAAAATATTATATTTCATATTTTATGTTCTAAATAAATAGTTCATATTAATTGATATAATATTTGTGTCTTTTCTAACGTTTTTGAATTTAAATAACAAATTCAGCAAACGCAATAATTGGTGGCAGCGGTTAAAAATTGAAATTTAAATAATTTTTTGTATTTATTTTATTGTTTTTTGAAAAAAAAAGTATTGTTTGAAAAAATTCACTTAGGAAAATGATGTTAAGAAATAGAAAGTTAGGTTCTCCTAGTTTTAAAGTGGGGGAAAATAGGGATGTAGAGTTTGTGAATCAAGGTGTTCAATCATCTTCTGTGGTGGAAAATGTGTGTTCCCCAGTGCACAGCCCAAGGAGGATTCCAAGCATGATGGGCATTGACAATGAAGAATGCAGGAATGAAAATCAAGGTGAGGTAGAGAGTCTAAGACGCAAAATAGGAGAATTGGAGGAAGCATTGAAGATAGCCAGCAGTAAACAGTCAAGTCAGAATGGTTTGTATCCCAATCTTGGTCGTTACACTCATCCTCCAGGCTATAGTGGATATTCTCAAGGACACAGTGGTTATGCCCAAAATGCTACATATCCATCAAATGTAATCCAACCAAACCAGGGAAATTATCAAATGAGATGGACCCCTCAAACCACAAATAATCGTCCAGGTTGGAGTACTTATCCTCAGCCTAGCTGGCCTATTCCCAATGAAAGTGGAAGTACAAACTCCAACATGAGTGGATGCGAGGAACCAAAACCAAGACTCCCAATATTTAATGGGAAGGGAGACTGGAAGTCTTTCCTGCTGCAGTTTGAGATGCTGGCAGACAGATATAAATGGACAATTGAGAGGAGGAGGGAAGAAATCATCTTCTGCTTAAAGGACGAAGCTCTAACCTTCGTAACACAACTTTCTCATGAAGTCCGATCAGAATGGTTGTATCTAATAGAATCGATGAACAGGAGATTTGGTGACCATACTCTACCAGAAACGCATAGAAGAGAACTTCAGCAAATCAGGAAGACGGCTGGTGAATCCTTCCAAGAGTATTCTACTCGGATTGAAGCTAAGATGAGCAAAGCATACCCTGGAATGCAAAATACTGAAATTTATAAAAGTTTAAGCATCGAGCACATGCTAAATGGAATCAACGATCAATCTATTGCATATGATGTCTTAACTAAACGTCCACAAACCTTACAGGAGGCTGTAAATCTGCTCTCTTGGCATTTCTCATGCAAAAATGGTATTAGAGCTAAACAACATCTCAGACAAATAGCTGTGGAGGAAGAATATAATACTCCAGAAGTCAAAAGAGTTGGCAATAAACCGTTCATCACAGAGGACAGGCTGAACCAATTTGGACGGGAATTAACAGAATCCATCACCAGCACCATGCGTGATATACAAAAAGACATGAAGAACTATGTTGACCAAAAAACAACAAACAGTTTATCCAAACAACCATTTGTATGTTATGGCTGTGGTGAGGAAGGGCACACAAGGAAAACATGTCCCTTGACAAAGGATAAAAAAGAATTCAAGTCAACCACGAAGAAGGTGAACAATTATCAGACACAGACGAAGGGTGGATCTAACCAAGCAAGGTCATTTCCTCACCCTACATGTACAGAAGAAAATAAAAAATCTTTAAACTAGAAGGGGCTGAGGTTGTCGGCCAAACATCAGCCCTACTAGGAAAAGTGGAAATGAGTAAAATGGAGAAAAACCCCATTATCAATCAAAAGGAGAAGGAATCCACGGTGATCAAAGCAAATTCACAAACCACGAAGGAAGTAAGTTTTGAACAGGTGAAGGAACCTTGTATACTTAATACTGCACCAGAGGAAAGTGAGGTTGTCATTGATAGGGTACATGCCGTAACTATCCGAGCTCCCGTTACCATTGAGGGCATTAGGATGAATGCTGTGGTAGACACTGGAGCAGAGGTGACAGTGATTAGTGAGAGAAGGTTTCAGGAAATTCCTGTTGAGAAACGTCCGCAGTTGCAACAAGCTCCAAGAAGCTTAGTGGTAGCAGAGGCGGGTAGGAAAATGAGGACAAGTGGAATAACGGAAGTCCAAATGGAAATAGGAGAGGAAAACTATGCATGGGAAATGTATGTGGCTCCAATAGCAGATGACCTTTTACTTGGTTGCGACTTCCTAGATCAACATGATGTAACCATTAATACGCGACGTGGTTTGGAAATTCAAGGCAAGTGGGTGGAATGTTATGTGGATCGCAAACAGGATCAAGTTTCAAGGTTACATGTTGATGAGACCATCACCATACCCCCTTCTTCTGAGGCATTGGTAATTGGAAAAAGTGAAAATCCTGAGTTGATTGACACCTGTTTTTCTGCAATAGAACCAGTGTTTGAAGATTCACAAGAGGTAATTGTGGCCCGCTGTCTAGTCAACCCTTTCAGGTCAAAGATTCCAGTGAGAGTTGTTAACACCTCCAAATTTCCTATAAAACTGAAGAAAAACCAACTTTTAGGAGAATTACATCCAGTTCAAGAATGTACCGAGATCCTAGATTCTTGTGGATACCCCTTAACGCCTGATATGGTGAAGCATAAGTGCAATAAATTGCATGAGCTGACAGTGGATGGCAATAGTGAACACCCAAGAATTCCAACCGACTGGAATGATACGGGAAATACAGTGCTACGGTTGCTGCGGAGCAAGGCCGATGTTCCTCAGCTGCCCGAGTATTTGAAAGACTTGTATGAAAAAAGTTGTGGGAAAATTCATTGCAGTGAAGACAAGATCAAACTGGCACAGATACTGTTAACTAACAAGGACGCTTTCGCTCAAAACAAAACAGATGTTGGTACCTGTTCTGTCATTACTCATAAGATAGATACGGCAGGATCAGCTCCCATCAGACAACCACTTAGAAGGACTCCTCAAGGATTTGAGGCAGAGGAAGAAACCTATTTAAAAGAACAGCTACGTAATGGAATTATTAAACCTTCCAAATCTGCTTGGGCCTCACCAGTGGTATTAGTTCGCAAAAAAGATGGAACAGTCCGCTGGTGCATTGACTACAGAAAACTCAATGACTGCACCCGTAAAGATGCCTATCCTCTACCACGTATTGACATGTGTCTAGATTGTCTAGCAGGTGCCTCAATCTTTTCTACAATGGACCTACAAAGTGGATATTGGCAGATTGTCCTGGAGGAAAAAGACAGAGAAAAATCAGCTTTTATCACAAAATACGGACTCTTTGAATATACAAAGATGCCTTTTGGTCTATGTTCAGCACCAAGTACTTTCCAAAGATGCATGGAATTAATCTTCAGAGGAATGCAGTGGAAACACCTATTGATATATCTGGATGACATCATTATCTTTAGCCAGAATATGGAAGATCATTTTAAACAGTTGAATGAGGTTCTTCAAAGACTCCAAGCTGCAGGTCTTAAACTAAAACCTTCCAAGTGCGAACTTTTCCAGTCAGAAGTACTATACCTAGGACATATTGTCGGGAAAGAGGGCATTAAACCAAACCCCAAGATTACGGAATCCATTAAAAATTGGAAGATTCCACAAAATGTGAAACAAATACAACAGTTTCTTGGACTCTGCAATTATTACCGACAGTTCATATACAAATTCAGTGATATAGCAGCACCACTCAGCAGCTTGACACAGAAGGACAAGAAATTCATTTGGTCGCCAGAATGTGAAGAAGCCTTCCATACTCTGAAAGCAGCATTATGTGATGCTCCAGTATTATCATACCCATCTTCTACGGAAACTTTTGTATTAGACACAGATGCTTCGGATAATGGGATTGGAGCAGTACTGTCGCAAATGAAAGAAGGCAAAGAAAAAGTTATAGCTTATGCCTCAAAGAAACTCGATAAACATCAAAAACGCTATAATGTAACACGACGAGAGTTACTAGCAGTGGTTACCTTCATCAATCAGTTTCGACATTATTTACTTGGAAGGAAGTTTCTCCTGAGAACTGACCATAGTTCTTTGAGATGGATTTTCAACTTTAAGGACCCCCAAGGACAATTAGCTCGCTGGTTGGAGGTTTTATCACAGTATCACTTTAAAATAGAACATCGAGAAGGCAAGAAACACCTGAATGCAGATTCGTTGTCTCGACTTCCAGAAAAATGCTCTCATGATGACACAGAACCACAGTGTATAGAATGTCAAAACTCTAATGAACAATGGCAGGACTTCAAGGAAAGCATTGATAATGTGACTGACCTCAGCAAAAATGGAAATTCTCTCAGTACAAGAGTTATAAATCTGAACCAAACGTGCAACTGTATGCAGCAGTTTACACCAACAGAAATGATAGACTTTCAGAAACAAGATTCAGATCTAAAGATTCTTCATCAGTGGTTAGAACAAAAGAAACTACCATCTCGGGATGAAGTATCTCAATTTAGCCCAGCTGTTCGGAACTTTTGGCTGAACTGGAGATCTATTACTGCGCAGGAAGGAATTCTTTACCGAAAATTAGTTGTTACAGATCAAAGAGAGGTTCAACAACTCTTAGTTCCAAGAGTGCTTAGGCAAAGTATCCTTCAAATGTGCCATGATGACCTATTCTCCGCCCACCAAGGTGTAAATAAAACAATTCAGAAAGTACAGAACTATTTCTACTGGTACAGGATGGGAGAGGACATAAAAAGCCATGTCAGACAATGTCCAGCTTGCAGTAGATGGAAGAAACTCAACAAGACCCCAAGGGCAAAATTATGCGATTATCGCGTTGGCTATCCCTTCGATAGGATAGGCATAGATGTGATAGGACCTTTACCCAGATCGAAAAAACAGAACAAATTCATACTTGTTATAGGAGACCACTTCACAAGATGGATGGAAGCTTACCCTATTCCAAACCAAAATGCAGAAACTGTTGCCTCAAAATTAGTACATGAATTTATTGTACGCTATGGAACTCCATTGGAAATCCATACGGATCAAGGATCTAATTTTGAGAGTGATCTGTTTAAAGAAGTCTGTTCCCTTCTCCAAATCAAAAAGACTAGATCAACCCCATACAGACCCAGTTCTAATGGCCTGATTGAAAGGTTCAATCAAACTTTAGGGAAGATGATTAAAAGCTTTATCGAAACTAACATTCATGAATGTGATAGATATCTCAGCATTCTGATGGCAGCATACAGAAGCACACCTCATCCAAGTACTGGATATTCCCCAAACATGCTAATGTTTGGTAGGGAGGTCAATACCCCGATCAGTATTCTATATCCCTTGCCTAATGACCATGACAAAAACACAGCCGACCAGTATGCTGAAAACCTGAGAGAGAAGATGGAGCAACTTTATCATGTAGCCCGGAAAAATTTACAAAGTCAAGCAGAGAGGCAAAAGAGAGACTATGACACTCGCATCAGTGAGAATACCATGCCGGTTGGAAGCCTTGTGTATAAATTGAAACCAAATCACAAGAAATTTGAATCCCCATGGGCCGGCCCCTATCTGATAACGGAAAAATTTGGTCCAGTGGTCTACAAAATAAGAAATAAACATAAAACAGAGGTCATACATCATGACAGACTTAAGCCGTTTGTGTGCGCTGAAACACCCAGCTGGGTTGAAAAGGTAAAAGATGAAATGAAGTAAATAAGCTACATATCCACTATGACTATGTGTGAGGATTTTTTTTTTATTTGTAGTTTATGATGTTTGTACACTACGAATGTAGATTTAAAAAAAAAAAAAAAATACTTTTATCCTACAATGATATTTGAGCTAGAGTCTAGCTGTCACATAATATGAGACAAATTTTGTATATATGTTTTTGTTCACATTTCGAGGACGAAATGTAGTCCAAGCGGGGGAAAGTGTGATAAATGTGAAATGTTAATTGCGTTGTCATGTTTACAATGTGCGATATTTCTTGTCTCATACTTTGTTGTGACATGTTGAGGAAATTCGAACTGGTATTGATGCATGATTACTGTATAAATGCATATTATGTTTATTAATTTCAATGTTAATCATATTCATTTTTACATACTTAATTACCTCTATTCATATGATTACGTCTATTATTGTGGAAAACTGCAACTTGTATCCAAAACTGTGAAGAAAGATGTTTTGACTTTACCGGGAAATCACATGTTTTCATACTGCAATCCCGATCCCGATCGAACATGATTTGTATAAAGAATTTCGTATTTATTCTGTACTTTGACTCGAGTACTGTTTTCTTGTAATAATGTTATGTATTTAAAATAAATATTATCGTATTTTTATTACCGTTTTAATGATACAAGTTGTGCATTGTAAATATGTAGGTATTGCTATGACCTAGTTACCTAGATACGTTTGTATAACATACGGGTTCTTGTGCTAGATAGAGATACGGCAGCCGTTAAGGGTGACAATCTATTATTGTTGAAAGGTATTTTTTATTAGTTTTTAAGTACTTAAATGATATTGTAATATTATAGAAAGGATTTTTAACGAATGTTAAAGTGAATAGGGATTTTTATTACATTGTACAATATTTTTTAAAGGAAAATATCTAAATTTAAACCTGAAAATATTATATTTCATATTTTATGTTCTAAATAAATAGTTCATATTAATTGATATAATATTTGTGTCTTTTCTAACGTTTTTGAATTTAAATAACAAATTCAGCAAACGCAATAACATTACTGAAGCAAAGATGTGTATTTCAACCATCTACAACTATATATTATGATTTTTATGTCGTATGTTACATAATTAGGGGCCGAAAGGGGCCAGAATGCTAAATCTTTGACGCTTTATATCTCGAAAGGGAGAAATATTTTGATAAGCAATATTGAACAAAAGATGTTCAAAATAATGTTTTAAACAATATGCAACCTTTCATTTTTTGCTAAACGTCCCCATTAAGGAGTTGAAGGGTTGGCCCCTAAATATTTCTTTTGCTAATAGCTCAAAAACTAAAAGGAATTTCTAAACAGTTGTTGAACACAAAATGTTCAAAATCTTAAGATCTTTAAGATAAGATCCTGAAAAAGGGGCTGGGCACTCAAATTAGTGGCCAAGAGGGGTCAAAAGTCTTCAATCGATAACTCTTCATCAGTTAATATTTTGTAATACAATACTGAATCAAATATGTTCGTCTCAACCATCTACAACTATATATTATGATTTTTATGTCGTATGTTACATAATTAGGGGCCGCAAGGGGCCAGAATGCTAAATCTTTGACGCTTTATATCTCGAAAGGGAGAAATATTTTGATAAGCAATATTGAACAAAAGATGTTCAAAATAATGTTCTAAACAATATGCAACCTTTCATTTTTTGCTAAACGTCCCCATTAAGGAGTTGAAAGGTTGGCCCCTAAATATTTCTTTTGCTAATAGCTCAAAAACGAAAAAGAATCTCTGAACAGTTGTTGAACAAAAAATGTTCAAAATTTTAAGATCGTTAAGATGAGATCCTAAAAAAGGGCTGGGCACTCGAATTAGGGGCCAGGAGGTGCCAAATGTCTTCAATCGATAGCTCTTTATCAGTTAATATTTTGTAGTACATTACTGAAGCAAAGATGTTTATCTCAACCATCTACAATTATATATTATGATTTTTATGTCGTATGTTACATAATTAGGGGCCACAAGGGGCCAGAATGCTAAATATTTGATGCTTTTTATCTCGAAAGGAAGAAATATTTTGAAAAGCAGCATTGAACAAAAGATGTTCAAAATAATGTTCTGAACAATATGCAACCTTTCATTTTTTCCTAAACGTCCCCATTAAGGAGTTGAAGGGTTGGTCCCTAAATATTTCTTTTGCGAATAACTGGAAAACGAAAAAGAATCTCTGAATAGTTGTTGAACAAAAAGTGATCAAAATACTTAGAGCTTTTAGATAATATGAAGAAAAAGGGTTGATTCCTAAAATAAGGGACCGTTAGGGGCCAAAAGCCGATTTTTTAAGTACCAGTCCATATAAAAATCATGCAAAAGGTGATTCACTCATGTTCTCAGAATTCAATGATTTTCCACACATAGATTTCTCTTGACCTATGATCCATGTATTTAAAATAAAAAAATGTGTTGGATCATGGTTACTATGGAAACCTGATCAAAGTAATTTCCTTAGCAACCAGCCAATTTTTCTATTTGAAGGCACTGAAAATCACTCATCTATAAAGCCTGAAATTATATATAAAAACTTTAACAATAATTCTCATTTACTGGTATGATAAAGATATACACTTTATTTGTTGAAAACACACAAGACATTGATATTTTATCTGAAGCTAGTACTATGGTAGACATTAGAATATATGTATGTTTTTGCATTTTTGCTGATTCAGCATTTTCCTTGTTTCTGACAATATTCAAGGTCAATTTAAAAAAAATACCAAGCTAATACAGATTTTGCATGACTTTCACATAAAAGTAGAGAACTTTCTCTTTTACAGATTGACTTTGAAAGCGTGGGTTTTTTGAAAAATCCTATTCGTTGCCTAGCAACAAAATTGGATGTTTTGATAACTAAAAAGTGAAAAATGGTAAAGGGTTGGGTCAAAAATCTTATAATTTTTTATCTTTTTGTGGCAGATACAATTTTTCAAGTAATAGAAAATAACTCTCATATAATTTTAAAATGAAAGAATAATTTATAATCATTTATCTCCATGGCAACAGGATTTTTTCCCTAGCAACAATGCAAAAACAGTTATTTTTTAGCCCTTTTAAAATATGTATTTTAAAATAAATTGACAATTATTCTCAAAATTGTAATTGGGCAAATTGTCAATTTAACATGGGTTTGAAATAAGTAAATTTTACATTATTAACCCATGGCAACAATTCTGAATACCTAGCAACCAATTTTGTAACCACTTTACCTTTTTACATACAGTAATTTATTTTGTAAGTTTAAATGAGATTTTCCAAAAATGACCTTCTGAATGAAAAATAAAAACAAATAGAAACAAGCAGTATAATATAAAAATATCTCTGTTGATGAAAAGATTCCATAGAGTAACTAATTCTTGGGTTGCCATGGTAATAAGTTGCACACTGGCCAAAAAACAAACTTTTTGTTTGCAAAGTACACTACAGCTGTACTTGGCCCCCATCCAGTTTTTGCTTAATGGGCTAAACTAACTGGTTATTCAAGTAACTTTAGCATTTGTTTTTTTACAGAAATTATATTTTTTATGATAACCATGGATATAATAACGTGATATTGAATTAATGTAGCTTAGGTACTATTCTATTAGCTGCAGAACTGTAGCTCTCTGCTTGAGAAAATTCGGACAGATAAAGCAGAGAGCTACAGATCTAAGCGATTTACGCCGACGATTTTTTGTCGCTCACGTCGGGTATTTTCGCTTCTATTTTATACTTCCCTTGGTTTTAAAATGTATTCTATAATTATAATCATACATTTAACTTAAATTCTTGATAATTTACTTACCATTCAACGCTAACAAATCGCTTTTTTTTGGTTACGGACGTCAAAACGGAACTCTTTTAAACCGACAAACTATGAAACTACAAAACTATATACAGGACTGTTCGGACTGTTAAAAAGTAAATAAACTTTAATAAATTATTTTTAAAAAATATAAGAGTTAAATATATACATGTAATTAATTATAGGATACAATTCTAAAAGCCAGAGAAAGTTTAAACTTCACGAAATAAATTACCCGAAGTAGCGACAAAATCGGCGTCGTAAATTTAAAGGTTTTTACAACGCTAGGATCAGTAGCTCTCTGCTTTATCAGTCCGACTCCGAATTTTCTCAAGCAGAGAGCTGCAGTTCTGTAGCTACTATTCTACGTGAAAGATAAAGGCTCTCATAAAGCTTTGTTAAATTTTACAGGCAAGAACCTCTAGGAATTTTTATGAAACCTCGTTAAGATTTCTCTAAAGGTTGAAACTTATTTAAGACATTTTTTGTGAAAAGGCCTATTGGTTTTGAAAGTATCTGGAGATCAATCGCTGTACTTTGAAATGGAAGATTGATTGATTGATTGTATGTTGTTTAACGTTCCTCTAGAGAATTTTTCATTTTTATGAAGACGCCACCACTTGCCGGTGGAGAGCTGCAAATTGTATTCTATACTCGACACTTACGGCCCTTTGATCTTTTTCGTGCCGGCACCTATTGTGACATGGGACCTCGGTTTATACGGTTTCATCCGAATGACCAGTCTCCACGTCCTACTGTGGGATTCGAACCCGCGACGGAAGAATCAGCTCCTTACTTTTCATTTCTAGAGCAGATGCTCCAATGAATGCGCCACGCGGGCGACTGAAATGGAAAAAGACATTACCATATCACTATTTTCTAGTACTTACAAATAATTCTTTTAAAAAGAGAGGCGAGGTAGCGCTGTAGCCATCATAAAACACAGAGGTCGACAGAACCACTGGAACTTTAATTTGCTGAATTGATAATTAAATTATTAATAAAAAGGTACTGTAGGGTCTAGTGTTGACTTGAAAATGACACAGCTCAATAACTCTGCTATATAAGCATTCTGTGTTTAACTGTTATTTCAATCTGGGGTGAAAAATAAGAGACCAATGTAGCACAAATGGGCACCTAGTTTGTAATATTCCAGTGCGCTACCATTTTGTCCTTGCATCTTCTTGGGTCTTTCCAGCAAACTAGAAAAAATAGCCAACGTTATACTAGTAATTTTGAACTTGCCAGAATGATCAAGTGAGGTAGTAAAAGCTAGGTATTTATTATTATAATTTTAGAAATGACTGATCTCTTCAGTCTTGGCATTACAATAACTAAGAATTGAATGAAAAGACTGAAGATAATTAATATAGAAGAATATCTAGTGGTATTTGAGTAACTGTTACTTTATATACATTTTTATGCCCCCCCCCCCACCCCCCGGTAAACGAAGTTTCGGGGGATATATCGTTTTTGTCGTGTCCGTCCTTCTGTCTGTCTGCTTGCCTGTTTGTCCGCAAAAACTTTAACCTTGCCCATAACGTTTGATTTAGTGGAGCTATGACTTTCATATTTCACATGTGTGTTCCTTGTGATAAGACGTTTCTTTGAGTACCACCAAATTTGACCTTGGAGTTTGACCCGCTTTTACACAAAAATTTCAAACTTTTACTTTGGCCATATCTTTTGAACAATAGATACCAGGACTTTTATACTTCAAATATGTATTTTTTGTAGAAAACCCTTTCATTTCATTAGATATGAACACATTTGCCTTTTGACCTTGACCCTAAACATTTCCGTACTTATGAAAAAAAACTTTCATATTTCACTACTGTAATACCCCTCTTTGGATACCAATATATTAAATTTGCATTTAAGAAAAGTTTAATCTTCGTTATGTTGCCATTTGGGGGCATCAATGTTTCACAAACACATCTTGTTGTACATGGTATAACAGGTAAGACAACAAAACAGGGAACTTCAGATAATGTGTATTTTCTGATGATATAACAGAATTTACATAATACAGTTTATTGTAAAGTAGTATTATCAGAATGCAGTATTGTGATGCTGAGGATGTGTATCCTTTTAAAAAAGACTATTGTAATTGCTAGTGCTTGCTTGAGAGGGCTAGCAACTGAAAAGATAGCTCTTTATTTAGCGAGGCAATAGAAGTTCCTTGCTGCACATCTGTAGCTTGCTGGCCTGAAGAAAATTGGGATTGATGACTCCAGTTTTTTTTATGCCCCCGTTAACAAAGTTTCGGGAATATATAGTTTTTGTTGTGTCCGTCCATCTGTCTAGCTGTCCCTCTGTTTAGCAGTTTATGTATTCGTCCACAAAACTTTAACCTTGCCCATAACTTTTGATTTAGTGGAGCTATGACTTTCATATATCACATGTGTATTCCTTGTGACAAGACCTTTCTTTGGGTATCACCAAATTTGTCCTTTTGGCCTTGACCTTGGTGTTTGACCAACTCTTACCAAAAATTCTAAACTTTTACTTTGACCATATCTTTTGAACAGTAGGTACCAGGACTTTTATACTTTATTATATGCATTTTTTGTGGCAAGACCTTTCATTGAGTACCAACAACTTTGACCTTTTGACTTTGACCATGGAGATTTCCGTAGTTATGAAAAAACTTTAACCTTGGTCATAACATTTGAACAGTAAGGGATTTAAACTTTACATACATGTGTGTTATCCTTGTGATAAGGCGCTTCATTGGATATCAAGAACATTGACCCTTTGACCTTGAAGTTTGACCTACTTTTCAAATACAACTTTGAACATAATTTTTGAAAGGTTAGAACAAAGGCTTTCATAATTCAAGTATTCAATCCTTGTGACAAGACCTATCATTTGATATCAAGATTCTTGACCCCTTTACCTTGGAGTTTGACCTTATTTTACACAAAAAATCCAAACTTTTACTTTGGCTGTAATTTTTAAACGGTAGTTACATGTACTAAGAATTTCATATTTCAAATATCAATTCTTTGTGGCAACACCTTTCATTTCAAACCAACAATTTTGACCTTTTGATCTTGACCTTGGACATTCCCATACTTACGAAAAAACATTGGACATAACAATTGAACAGTAAGGGCTAGGTCTTTCATACTTTAAATATGTAATCCTTGTGATAAGACCTTTCATTGGATATTAACAGCTTTGACCCTTTGACCTTGGCCTTGGATTTTGACCTACTTTTTACAAACTTTAACCTAGGGCATAACTTTTGAAGAGTAAGGACTAGAGCTTTCATTCTTTAAATATGTAATCCTTGTGACAAGACCTTTTGTCAAAAAGAAACAAATTTGACCTTGACATTGGAGTTTGACCTACTTTTTACAACCTTTAACCTTGGCCATAATTTTTGAACGGTAAGGGCCAGCACTTGCATACTTACCATATATGTAATCTTTGGAACAAGGCCTTTCTTCAAAAACCAACAACTTTGACCCTTTGACCTTGACACTGGATTTTGTCCTACCTTTAAAAACATTAACCTTGATCATAACCTTTGAACAGTTGGTGCTAGGGTTTTATATTTCACAATTGTATTTTTTTAAATATCTTATCCCAGAGAACTACATTATTTCAATATGCACTAATTACTCTCTGAGCCTTTGTAAAGGATACATACTAGAAAGATATGTATGATTATTTCTTAATTTGATAATTATATAAAATTAATTCGTCTAATCATTTGTGTGATTATTATTGAAAGCGATACTCAAGATATCTATTCATGCACTGTCATTTTAAATATGCATTTTGATTTCATATTAATTTCTTCATTTTTAGGAGAGAGAAGTGAGTTATTTTGTAGACAAAGGAGCCAATAGGCCCACATTACTCACTTAAGCACATTTGCCTTGAAAGAACAGAAATCAGATCAGTTGGAAATGTCTATGGGGGAGAGTTTTGAATTTACACTACCTGAAGATGCTTCCATTTCAATATTACTAATCACAGTTTTGTTGTTCATGAGGGGAAGAATTTTCAGAATATTTTTCCCAATATATTCTTTCGTAAACTTTCACCCCTTGTTGTGGCCCTGAACTACCCTCGGGTGTCATTAAATCTACACTACGTAAGGATACTTCTGTATTAATATGACTTATAGTTTTGCTGTTCTAAAGAAGAAATAAGATATTTCTTAGATATTCCTATGTAAAACTTTGGGCCCCTGTTGTGTCTGTGCCCAACCCCAGGGTCATGTTTTGAAGAAACTTGATTTTACAATACCTGATGATACTTCTCTATATGTCTAATTATGGCTTCGCGGTTCTTGAGAATATTTTTTAAGATACATGTATTTCCTATATATTTCAATTGTATACTTTAACCACCTGTTGTGGCCCTGCCCTACCCACAGGAGTCATGATTTGAATAACATTGAATCTTCATAACCCGAGGATACTTCTATGCCTAATCATGGTTTTGCTGTTCTCGAGAAGAAGAAGACTTAAAAAGACATTTACTATACATTCATACGTTAAACTACCGTTCATGGTAGCTCAGTCGTTAGAACGCTTGCTCCGTTATCGAGAGGTCGTGAGTTCGTATCTCGGCCGCGACTGACCTAGTCGTTAAAATGGGTAGCAACTGTTCCTTCGCCATGCGCTTGGCACTTTGAAGTGAAAATTGCGGGTCCTTCGGATGAGACCTTAACAACCGAGGCCCCATGTCAACGGTAGGCGTTGGCACGATAAAGATCCCTCAATGCTCAATGGCCCTGAGTGCCGAGTAAAGGTCAAAATTTGAAGCCCTTAACCGGCATACGGGGACGTCTCCATATGAGTGAAAAATTCTCGAGAGGGACGTTAAACAATATACAATCAATCAATCAATCATACGTTAAACTTTGAACTCCTCTTGTGGAAAGTTATGATGAAATGGTTCTTAAGAAGTAACAAATGTGAAAAGTCTACAGACAAACAGACAGGCAGATACCAAACAAAATATTAACAGAAAAGCATTTATACACTAATGAAATTTTTCTAGAATGTAAAGCTGTATAATTTTTTAAATAAGAATTTTTAAATGATGAACTGATCTCAATGATAATAATTTTTTTAACCTGAAACATTAGAAAATTTCAAAATTTGGTTATCTTACGCAGTTGCTAAGCAACACTAGCTTATAAGCGTACTCATGGTAACCATAAAAATATACAGTTTCTTAAATTATGAATTTTAAAGCTTTTTGAGTGTTTGCTTATTGCAATGCTAGCAAAAGTATTCCTAGTATTTATTTATAGAAGCTAAAATTTCAAATATTTTGGCCACAGATAGTTTGCTTTCTGGTCATTGTGCATTAAGTTGCCATGGCAACCCAAGCATAATTTGATTATGGGATCTTGTCATCCATACAAATGTTTTGTTACATAATAATATTGTATCTGAAGTCATTTATTTTTCATTTATAACGTCTTTTGTGGAAGATCTCATTTCACCCCTAAATATTTACCGAAAAAATGCCTTAAAAATGCCTGAATGAAAAAGTAAATTGTAGATACAAAGTGGTTGTTAAATGTTTAGAATTGTACCCATGGGTTAATAAAGTACCAAAATAATTTTATCAGACCCATATTAAATTGAAATTTATGCCCAATCGCATATTTAAGAAAAAATATCTATGCGTATCTATCAAAATCTATACCAAAAAGGCCAAAAAATAACTGTTTTTGCATTGTTGCTAGGGAAAAAATCCTGTTGCCATGGAGATAAATGATTCAAAATTATTCTTTCATTTTAAAATTATATGAGAGTTAATTTCTATTACTTGAAAAATTGTATCTGCCACAAAAAGATAAAAAATTATAAGATTTTTGACCCAACCCTTTACCATTTTTCACTTTTTAGTTATCAAAACATCCAATTTTGTTGCTAGGCAACGAATAGGATTTTTCAAAAAACCCACGCTTTCAAAGTCAATCTGTAAAAGAGAAAGTTCTCTACTTTTATGTGAAAGTTATGCAATATCTGCATTAGCTTGGTATTTTTTTTAAATTGACCTTGAATATTGTCAAAAACAAGGAAAATGCTGAATCAGCAAAAATGCAAAAACATACATATATTCTAATGTCTACCATAGTACTAGCTTCAGATAAAATATCAATGTCTTGTGTGTTTTCAACAAATAAAGTGTGTGTCTTTATCATACCAGTAAATGAGAATTATTGTTAAAGTTTTTATATATAATTTCAGGCTTTAAAGATGAGTGATTTTCAGTGCCTTTAAATAGAAAAATTGGCTGGTTGCTAAGGAAATTACTTTGATCAGGTTTCCATAGTAACCATGATCCTACACATTTTTTATTTTAAATACATGGATCATAGGTCAAGGGAAATCTATGTGTGGAAAATCATTGAATTCTGAGAACCTGAGTGTATCACTCAAATATCACTTTTGCATGATTTTTACACGGACTGGTACTTAAGTCTTTAATGTTCAATGTCTTTTTACAGGTTGTGGTAAATCATTATTTTTGAATGAAAATCTCAATCAAAATTTTATCTCATCTTATCAAGAATTGGACGGAAGACCCACTCGTTGCTCGCAACGAGATCTCATCTAGTTATTTAACTATTCATTTTACTGAAAGTTATGAATGATCTTGAACTTCTGACTACAGATTTAAAAACGATGAATAAACGGTACAAGGATGTCAGGATGTGGCTAATATCCCAACATTTCCAAAAAATAAAAAATTAATGCATTCATTCAAGAAATTATGAAAAAAATCCTTGCTTTTTAGGCTTAATATTTGTAACATTATCGGAACAGGTATTCAATTGTTCAAGTTACCTTTTAAATGAGGTTTGATTTTAATTAATATCTCATTTTTTAATTAATACAAATTGTGCATGACAAGAACATTAATTTTCTTGATCAAGCATCTGCATTTCACTAATTCAATCTACATGTACAATAATTTCATATTGATTTTTCATTGATTATATTGGAAATTTCATTTCATTGAGTGAATGAAATTCAGTCCAATTCCTTATGCAATTTCAAAAATGCAATTCCTTAAATGTTATTGTAAAAATGAACACATATGATTTCAGATCAATTGGGTCATTAATTGGAATAGATAAGAACAAAAAAAAGTATTTCAGTGTTTCCTTAAAAGATTTGTGCCATCAATCAAAGTAGAGGCCATCCCATATCAGCTCAAGAATATTAAAGAAAGTTGGATGGATCAAGCTTAGATGTTGAACCAGACATGGCAAAGTCAATGCATGGAGATTTGGAAAAGAAATGATGATTTGTTGTACCCAATGCATTTTTTTTATATGTCTATAGATTATAGAAAAAAGTTTAATGTTTAACAGCATCCTATCTACCTGGTAGTATATACATGCTGTTTAGAAAATATGTGTATGTGATGATTGCAGTGTATGCTCTGTTTGTCCATCTTTGAATTTGTTTTCAGTAAAATAAATGTATACATTAAGGTATAAATTGAAGGTTGCTTTTGTCTACACTTACAAGTAACAAGTTTCTTTAAAATGTTATTTTGTAAAATTGCAAGGAAATTAATACATGAACAATTTAATTTAATTTTTTTATTCATTAAATTTTGTTCTTACCAGGACCTAATATGCTCAAATAAGTATTTCTGAAAACTGATGAGTTTTGTAAATAAAGCTGCAGTGAACATTTAACAGTTTAAAATATGACACTTGGAAATTGAAAGGTTGTTAATTTAGTAGGAATGATAAGACCAGTTTAGTAATCAACTGAAATTAAAATCTTTCACAAATACATGTAGTTTATTTTAAAATTGTTTACATTTATAATCTTTTAATTTTTTTCTGTATTTTGATTTAAAAGGAGAAAAAGTTTTATATTTAAATTATTATTTCATGGATATCAAGGAGATATATTTATCACTGTAACATTGTTTCTTTTTCCCTGTTCTTGACAAATATTTATGACTGTTATGTCATTTTGCAGAATTTGCCTTTTCTCTGAAATCAGAAGTACTCTGTAAACTCATTTAAGTATGAATTGATGTCACTTAGAATTCATCTTTATTTTGTTCTGTCGGATATTTCAATTTAGATTCTCAGACTACCTAATCCAATGATTGAGCTTATGTCCATGAAATGTAGAAATAGGCCATCTTTAAGATATGTTTGGTTGTCGGCCTCTCCAGACCGACTGACTAAAATGACCAGACTGAAATTTTTGTTCAATGCAGGGCCGTATTTTTTTCTTTTTATTCCTCCTATTCCCCGTAAAGAAATATTGTTGAAGATTTTCTCACCTACCGACCCAATAATTTTACCCAGAGTCAAGAGAGGGCAAACAAACATTACTTTCAAGATAGCATTTCTACTCTTGGAAGTAAAGAAATCATTTAATTTTAAAAACAGCAGCTTTGTGGATGCAATGCTTACAACATTTCACTCAAAAGATGGCATACATGTATATTGATAGTTACGAGACATAACTGAATAAAGATATTTTGCTACGAAGAAATCTAGAAATTACTACATGTTGGAATAACTAAATCAGCATTAGGTCAAATTCAGAGGCTTTTAATTGGGTTAGCTGCAACATGTTCTGAAGTATGTTTATACATGTAAACATATACATGTACTTCTAAAGGTGTTGCAGTATAATTCATGGACAATTTCATCAGAATATTCAGATTTAAAGATTGCCATAATACTAGATTTCTTCCATGGAATAAATTTTTAGACCATCTTGTAGCACAGGTGGAGTTTTATTTTGAATATTTTTGGCCAAGTTTTGCTTAAAAACAATATCAAAAATACATTTAGTCTTTAACATTCACCATGACAAGGTGATATCAATGTTGTCTTTATAAGTGTAGAAAAAGCCTGATTTTTGTGTTCCGAACCCGTAATATAGCCCATGTTTCCATGGAAATAATAATGGGGACATACATATTTTTTTGGTTCAAATTATTTAAAATGATCAATTTAATAACTTCATGGAATTTGATGGAATCGGTAGATATGAAAAACGTTGATTTTTATATTTTTGTTGCCATAGCAACGGTTTCACTTTATCCAGGAAAATTGAAAAATCTTCTTATTTACCCAATTTTTCACATTTTTGATAACGGAAAATTAATAGTTTAAATAATAGTAGCATGAATTATACTAATTCAGGTCATTTTAATTATAAAAGTTTGATAATTAATAAAATAAATCAATTTTTTCAATGAAAATAATATTCGAGGTGAAATATGAAATACGTTAAATTTGGCGTCTTTTACTAAAAAAATGGGACGGGCAATATCATTGAAAATCATATTAAATGATGAAGCTAATCTCCCTGAATAAATTGATATATGGCATGTGTGCATATTAAAAAAAATAAAAGTTGGAGGGAGACGCAAACCTTACCTTAATAATAAATATTTGAATAGCAAATAAAGTTACTCTTTCTTCGACATCTAAACTTGCCGTTACACATGAATCAATATTTCTAAGTTAGTCAATTCTCTAAATTAAAATTTCCAAACTGAGAGGGCATAGGATATATCCTGCACTAAAGGTCAATAAAAAGTTCCGGGTCAATAGAGGGGGTTAGCAAGCTCACTTGTAAGTGTAATTTCAAGTAAAAAAAAACGTTACTTTTCAGAATTTCTTATGTTATCAATGACAGGACGAGCAATTTCAAGGATAGGCACGTCTGTAGAAGCACCAACAAATTTTATCGTGTCAGTATTCTGTTTTTTTTGATTCTGGTATTCCTGCAAGCTGTAATTGCAGACAGTGGAGTGGTTTCCATTTCTTTGATTTGTTAGCACTTGTGTCATCCATGAATAAATTGGGTGGTAAAGTGTAAACCGGTAGACCTCTCACTTGATGTTGATTATGTTCTTCTGGGTTTTGAAAATGTCACACACATCACAACTTCAGTAATATTTGTCTTCTTACTCACAGTATATATGTATCTGTATGTCCTTGAATATTTTTATTTATAAACAATCATCAAATCCTTCTTTACTTTAAACATATGCCTAAAGCAAAATATTTATATGTACATAATTATGAGAGGCCCGTGTGCCACATCGCTCACCTGAGAAACTTCGGCCATCCTGTTCTACAAAAACCAGTTTTCAAACCTTTTAATCTTGGTCCGAAATAATATTACCCTTGACTTGCTCAATCAACCACAGAAGTATACAAAATGAATGTGACCTAATAAAGACAAGGGCAAATCATTTTAATGAGGATGATGAAACATTTACCATCTGCCCCAAACACAGGTATTACGCTATACAAGTACATGCATTCTAGTATATTTGTTGGGGTCTCCATCCTTTTTCTCGTAATCATATTAATCCATTTATTTCGCTTAATTTTGACCGATTTTTTGGGTAAAGAGAAAAAAAAAATGTACGTTCTTAAGATAAGAATACTTTGATAAAGTTGATTGCTTCCATGTAGATGACGTGCATCCCGGCACACAACAGTGGTAAACTGGCATAACATTCACAGATTTATCTAATGTAAATTGTCCTACCTTACGGTTTACCCGAAAACGAAAACCACCTCCAAAAGAGCGCATCAGGTTGCACCCTATTTATTCTATCCCATGGCAGGGCCCTTGCTGACTGGTCAGTTTTCTAGTTGCCTTTTTAGATTCTTTTAAGTGGTCTGTTTTGTCCTGTGCCCTTTTTAGTTTTTGCTTCACAAGAATATTTTCATATTTCAAGTTTGCAATAGTTTCTTTTGCTTTTTTCATGTATTTTACTGGAGACAGCTATTGGTAAACTTTTCCCACTCAATTCTTCTTTTCAAGCTCTGGCACTAGGAATAAAAAAATGGCTCATCCATAAGAAGTTTGGCACCTTTTTCATCCAATGTCTTTTTCTTTGCAACAAACGGATAAAGTTTGGCTGTTAATGTTTCTTTGGAAATGGTTTCGGGACTCAAGTTTAAAAGATATGCAAACCATTCTGTATACTTGTCAACAGGTTTTTCGAATTTTGATTTAGCAAACAAGAAAAAATTATAGCTAGTCCTTTTGTTAAATTTGAGTTTTTGTTTTCTCTAAATGATTCCTCTGTAATGTTCAAGCTTTGGAAGTACTCGCCTAGTACTATCATTATTCTAAATAACTTTTAACAAAATCTATATACATGTATTATATACAGAAAAAAAATCACTGATTTTTCTTTTCTGAAGTGTTGCTTCGAGGTCCTGAACCCTCTTTCTCAGTTCGTCATTTGATCGATTTTTTTTTTTTTGAAGTTGCTCTTCTAATTGATTGTTTTTAGTTTCAAGTCTTTCTACTTGTTTTTTTTCAGTCTTGCAATTTCCCTCTGCCAACATCCAAAATACAGTGTTGAAGAATATTCATAGTACATAAATGTGAAAGATATCAAAATTTCTACACATGTATCAATAATTAAAATATCATGAAAGACAGGTATATGAAGTATGCTTATCAAAACTACAGCAGTACTGTAAAGGGGATTAATTTCACGGGTTGTAATTTTCACGGTTTTCTCTCATCTGACACGATCGCGGTTTCTTGAAGTCGCGGAATTTGGTATGTAATAAAAGTTACTCCCCTTGTCTCCATTTATTCCATGCCAAAGCTTCATGTAAACGACATTTATCAGCTCTATGTCTTTATTTCACGAACAACAGGGTAAGTTATTACAAAATTTTTAGATTTGATAAATAATAAATGAACACAAGTGCAGTTATTAATAGTCCCTAAAAGTAAAATTGAATTGTTTACCTATTTATGCTTAATGATGAAAATCCATGACACATAACTTATATACTTATAAATGTCAGTCGTACGATTTGTGATCGTTTCTAATTGTTGTTTGTCTCTGTCTAGTTTCTTTTTCGATTTCTTCTAGAAGAGCATCTGTTGACGACTTAAGTTGAATCGTTTGATTGAGCAATTCGACCATAAAGGAATGTCGCAATGAGTTGACGTAAGAAATGTCTGACTGCCTTATTATTATTTCTAATTGCTGTTCGTCTACGTCAACTTCTCTTGCTTTTTGTCAATTCTTCCTAGTAGATCATCTGCTGATGTCTTTAAACTTTTCAATAATGAACTAATTTCTGCTTTTATAAGAGCCACAGTGCTTAGGTGAGCGATTTTGCAGGCCACATTTAAAAAAAACCGTAATTAAGTAAAACTATCATTCCATACTCTGCATCCTTGTATTTCTACCCCTCAGTGGGGCCCTTGCTGACTTGTCAGTTTTCTAGTTTTCATGAATAAAACATTCAATGCCTTTTTTGAGACAGAAAATTGTAAACCCAATTATTAAAACCCAAAAATTAAAGGGGAAAATTGCCTTAAATTGGTTATAAAAGATACAGGTTAATTGTTAATTAGCTCACCTGAGCCGAATGCTCAAGTGAGCTTTTCTGATCATCTTTGTCTGTAGTCCGTCTCTCCATCCGTCTGTCTAGCTATCTGTCTGTGTGAAAACTTTTTCACATTTTTGACTTCTTCTCAAGAACCACTGGGCTAATTTCAACCAAACTTGCTACAAAGCATCCTTGTGTGAAAGGGATTCAAGTTTGTTCAAATGAAGGGGCATGTCATAATTTAAGGGGAGATAATTGGGAATTAATAAAAATTTGGTGGTATGTTTTAAAAGTCTTTTTCTCAAGAACCACTGTGCCAGGATCGAAAGACGAAATTTATATAGAAGCATCCTCAGGTAGTGTAGATTCAAGTTTGTTGAAATCATGACCCCATGGGTTGGGCAGGGTCACAATGGCTGACCAAAAAATATAGGAAAATCCTTAAAAATCTTCTTTTCAATAACCACTGTGTCAGGAAAGATAAAACTTGTCTGAAGCATCTTCAGGTAGTGTAGATTCAAGTTTGTTCAAATCATGACTCCTGGGGGTAGGGCAGAGCCACAATGGCCAATCAAAGTTTAACATAGAAATAGATAGGAAAACTCTTCAAAAATCTTCTTCTCAAGAACCACTGTGCCAGGAAAGGTGAAACTAATGTGGAAGCATCCTCAGGTAGTGTACATTCAAGTCTGTTCAAATCATGAATCCCGGGGGTAGGGCGGGGCCACAATGGCTGACCAAATTTTTACATTGAAATACATAGGAAAATTCTTTACAAATCTAGATCTTCTTCTCAAGAACCACTGTGCCAGGAAAGATGAAACTTATATGGAAGCATCCTCAGGTAGTGTAGATTCAAATTTATTCAAATCATGACCCCGGGGGTAGGGCGGGGCCATAATGGCCGACCAAAGTATTACATAGAAGTATATGGAAAATTCTTTAAAAATCTTCTTCTTCTCTAGAACCACTGTGCCAGGAAAGATAAAACTTATATAGAATCATCCTCAGGTTGTGTAGATTCAAGTTTGTTAACATAATGACCCCCAGGGGTAGGGAGGGGCCACAATGGTCAACCAAAGTTTTACATTGATATATAGTATTGGAAAATTCTTTAAAAATCTTCTTCTCGAGAATAGCAAAGCCATAATTGTTCGTCGGACTTTTGGATTTAAACTTTTCAATTATAAACCAAATTTTACTTTTTCCTAGCCACAGTGCTCAGGTGAGTGATGTGGCTCATGGACCTCTTGTTCCATTAATTAAGCTTTTTACATATATCATCATCTAGCAATTAATTGTTCTGAACCTGGTTTGATAAACATTACATTTTCCTAGACAGAAACATGAAGAGATTTCATTTTCATACTTGCTTTTACAGAATTGGGGACCTATGAAAATCGTCCCTGTTGAAGTTCTAGATATTAGACGTTAAACAGACGGCAAAGCTTATGGTATAACATCGATATTAACTGCAACCACACAATTCAGTAAAATCCACCAACTCATTTTTCAAGCAGAAAAATACTTCAATTTATTCCAAGCTCTGAAAGCTCTCATGATCAACAAATATCAAATATTGGAGGATGGCACAATAAAACTAACAGACAATTCATTGGTAAGTTCTGCATTCTCCTTATCTAAGAAATATCATAATTAGGAAGATGGGGAGAGCAATTAAGACGTCCAAAATACCTATTTGCTTCACATGTTCAAGTAAATATATATTCAATCTGCATTATAAGTATTACAATTAGGTACTCATTATTCATTATTAGGGGTGGCTCATGAACAGTTGTGGCATTTCAATTAGGTTTCTGATATGATCCTTTCATAAATGGGTTTCAAATATTTCTAAAAAATGTAAATGTTTTATCATCAAATTGCACTTTTAAGGTATTTCAGTCTTCCTGGGATTTTTCTGAATTGTACATAGTTTGCACAAAGTATTTTTTATTGTTAAATGCAATGTCGAAGAAAATTTTCATATATCATTTATTTAAATTTCATATTTCAACTCATCTTTGTCACACTATAGCCACTATGGTTGCCTTTTTCACCCATCTTCTTTCTTGGTTCAAAGTTAAACTATCGCAGTACTGCTGCAATTTAATACATTATGTATAACAGATTTCTGATTTAGGAACTTGTATGTTTAAATCTTCATTGCCTTTTTTGCTTTTACAGGTCATGAACACTGGAATGCCTACAATAGACCAAACACTGGTACAAACATGGAAAAACCCAACCTTGGTAACATTAGCAGAAGTTCTCAAAAATGAAGGACAGCCTTCCAGGGTAACGGTGAAAGGAATCGTTACCAAGGTGATTCATAATGTTTATAATGAATGATCCTAAAATTTAAGAAATTCTTTTCATAGAATTTTAGCTGTCACTGTATTCATAATTTGATATATAAAATATATTATATTCCTTCTAATATATAAAATAGATCTGACCTCTCTTTCTTTCTTTGTCATAGTACCTTTCTGCAAACTCTTTCATTATATAACTTGTGTGCCCAATAGAAAATATTCTTCTGTAAGAATTCAACTTGCATTACTATAAGGCCAAAAGGAAAAATAATCTTGTTTCCTAACCCCTTACCAAACAATATAAGGTAGTGAGGAAAAAAAAATATTTTGAGAAAAAAATTTATTTTTCAAAACTCAATGAATGGAAAACATATAGCATATAATAACAAGATCGAAAACAGTATGTTCACAATTAACATTTAGCAAGGTTGTTAATGAAGATTTATAAAGTAGAGGTATCCTTTACACTTCTGATTTGTTGGGTCTGTAAATATTGTTGGTCGACTTCGGTATTTCAAGAAAATAGCCCCAAAAATCTGAAAATGTTAAAAAAAATAAGGGTCAGAGGGTAAATTGTACAGGAAGTCGGGTGACAGGAAACATATTTTATTTCGGCCTAACTAATATAAGACATAGGGTTTATATTTAAATGAATGAAAGAATTTTTGATTAATTTCTTGATTTGAGATACACTTGTATTATAATTATGAATCTACTATTCTTTATTTTTCATTTCCCAAGTTTTAACATTTCATTAAAGATGTATCATTTAAGAAAAGTGTTGAAGAAAATGATTTTTTCACTCTTTCATATAACCTGCATTTAAGCATCATTTACCAGATTAATTATTATATAAATAACTTGCATCTACCTTTGCAAATAAAAAAGTCATTTATCATCTTATTTAATGTGACATATTGTAAATTAGGTCTCGTCAATCCTGCAAACAGAGAAGAGTACCAGAAAACTCATTACAATCGAAGAGGACAACTTAACAACAGAAATCAAGATGTGGGGCGAAAAAGTTACACTTGTTCCAACCGTAGGGGAAACTACTTTGTTTAAATGCATGGCTGTTGACTTCTATAAAGAAAAATATCTTTAAACTCAACAGTTAACACCGCAATTGAAGTAAGTACTTATAAAAATTTATTAAATCAAATACTAAGAACTATTCATATTTACTTTATGCCTATACTCATCACACGTGAAACATGTTATCAAAAGTAAAATAATCCATATGCTTTCAAAATACTATTACTCTTTCAGTTTTGGTCTAATTTTTGTATAACTTCGTTGGCACAGAAGTAAACTCCACTGATTCATAATTCTGAGATATCCGATTCTCATTTCAATGAATGGTGTTGGCAAGGTTACAAAAAATAGAAATTTCTGTGGAATTTTCTTTTACAAATGCTACTTTTCCTTTGTTATAAGTACAAATTTTATAGTTTAAAGAATAAACATAATTTGTTTTCATGTTTAATAGTCTAAAGTATTTTTAATAAATCATAAAATGTACAATATTATAAACAAAACTGCTCATGGGCATTTGTCAGGTTCTAACACTACCAGAATTTATCTTTTTTTCCTTCCATGATTTGCCATGTATTAACAACATATATATATTAGTTATTAATGAACAATATAAATGTTTATTCACAGACTATGCAAGAAAATGAAAGTGTTCCGGGTTAAGTCGATGCACCATCTTTTGAAGCGTAAGTTGTGTTCTCTTTGTATGCCTAAAATTTTTCAGCTCATTGGAGGTTTTCGGATCACTGTCTGTCTGTTTGTCCATTCATCCTTAAATTTTTCACATTTTCAACTTCTTTTCAAGAACCAACGGGCCAGATTTAAAAAAAATCATGAAATTTATTGACAACACATTTTCCCAAATTAATTACCTGATCATGACAAGCACCCAGCGGGTGTGATTGGTCAGCAGGGGATTCTTTCTCCTGCATCCTCCATGACACCTGATCCCATCTCTGATATTTCAGAGGTTTGTGTTTGGTATGCTTTTAATTTGTGTAGTTCTGAGATTAATTACTGTTCGTTATCTCCATTTCCTTGATTCCCTTACTAATGCAGCAATATACCTTCATTACCTGCATACGGAGGATAATGGATATATATTGTATATCTCAGTTGATGCAATACACAAGAGCATGCTCTACATATGAACAATTTCTTAAACAAGGTAAATTATTGACAAGCAAGGCGAAGAAACAAGAATATCGCAGCAGTCTAGTTTAAAATCATCATTTTTAAAGTTCTATGGTTGATACAATGACCTTGTCAGCAAATACAATTTATCATTGACTCAAATGCTGACTGACATTTTTCATACCAATTGTTGGCCCATTATTTATACACTGAATTGATGACCCATTTTCCCCCCTGTTTTTTCCTGATCATGACAACGAGCACACAGCGGGTGTGACCGGTTGGCAGGGGATGCTCACTCCTCCATGGCACCTGATCTCACTTCTGATGTTTCGGAGGTCCGTGTTTGCTCTGTTCTTATTTTGTTTAATCCACTTTGAGATTGAATACTGTCTGTTAACTCCATACAAGTCATTGCTATGTGAAGGACATTCTAAATTATAAAATTGAAAAGCCAAGCATTGATCCTTCCACAGAGAGATTAAGAAAATACAAAGATAGGGTGTGTTGATTTAAAAAATCTTCTCACAAACATCAAACACAGGAAAGCTGAAACTAATGTGTATAAGCATCCTTGGCTACTGTAGATTCTAAATTGTTTAAATCAGGGCCCTCGAAGATAGAGTAGCACCAAATTAGGAAATGAAACTTTTACATTCAAATATATATGATAGGGAACGTCTTTAAGCATTTCCTCCAGAAAAAAACTGGACCAGTTAAACTGAAATTCTTTTGAAAACTCCAAGATGTATTTACATTTTAAATCATTCAAATAATGACCCCGAGGATTTGGGTAAGTCGTAATATTAAGTGCAAGCTTAATCGTTCAAATCATGGACAAGGGTGAAAAAACACCTCATCTTCCTTACATAGCTTGCACATTAACATGTAATGAAAATTATTTCTTGTAGAGATCACAATTCTATCTTGATTAAGGATTTATTCCTAACTGTGATAGAGACATAGATCGGATCTTTCCCAGTGGGGAATTCACAGACAACATAGTGATCAAAGGAGAAAGAAAAGGCAATAAGCTTGTGTCACTGTAAGTTTTAACTTTAACTTTTAAGAAAACTTATTTAGTCAGACTCTTTCACTTTATCACTATCTGTTTTTAGCTCTACTGGTCAGAGACCAGAAGAGCTTATGCGATAGTAATGCGTCCGTCGTCCGTCCGTTTGTCTGTCCGTCTGTCTGTAAACAATTTTTCAAAATGCTACTCCTCCTTCAGTTTTGGTCTGATTTCAGTATAACTTGGCATACAAGTAGACTACACTAAGATACATAATTCTGTGTATCGGTTTTTGATTTCGATGAACGGTGTTGCCGTGGTTACTAAAAATAGAAATTTCTGTGAAATTCTTTCAAAATGCTACTCCTCCTACAGTTTTGGTCTGATTTCAATATAACTTAACACACAAGTAGACTACTCTAAAATACATAATTCTGTGTATTGGTTTTTGATTTCGATGAGCGGTGTTGCCGTGGTTACTAAAAATAGAAATTTCTGTGAAATTCTTTCAAAATGCTACTCCTCCTACCTTTTCGGTCTGATTTCAATATAACTTGACACACAAGTAGACTATACTAAGATACATAATTCTGTTTAACCGTTTTTGATTTCGATGAGCGGTGTTGCCGTGGTTACTAAAAATAGAACTTTCTATGAAATTCTTTCAAAATGCCACGTCTCCTGTAGTTTTGGTCTGATTTCAATATAACTTGGCACACAAGTAGACTACACTAAGATACACAATTTTGTTTATCAGTTTTTGACTTTGATGAACATTTTTGCTTTGGTTACTTGAAATAGAAATTTCTGTTAAATACTATCAAAATGCTACTCCAAATACAGTTTAAGTCTGATTATAATATAATGTGTCATGCAAGTAGACTACACTAAGAACATAAAGAGACTTAATCAAGGATGATTATATTGTTATTGCTGTTGTAATGTTTCAATTCCCAACCGCTTAAGAACTTTTCTTTACCTTTGCTATAAGTACAAACCAGTAGAGCTTCAGTCTTGACAGAGACTTCTGGTTTATTTACATTCAGCTACTACAAAACTTTCCTGATTATCATATACCTGGTAAAAGATGTTAGAGTGTATCATTACTTAAGCCAAATTAAAAAAGTTTGTTTAGAATTGTTCTGGGAAATGTCAATAATTAGTTTAAAAAAAATTATTATTTCCTCCTCCTTCAGAACTTTTTCATTCTGATGTTCATAACTAACCTAAAATTAAAAAAAAAAAGCTGGCCTAATCATGAAGAAAGGTGTCTCTTTCAAAATGGATAATTTCAGGACCCTTGGGGCAGGTGTCCAAGGAGGGGGGACATTGTCTAAAGATATATTCAAAAGTTTAGTCATATAAATTTTACGTAAAATTCTTTCAAATTCTTAAAGGCCGAGCTTGACCTACTTGAAAATCCGGTGGTAGTGCAATGAAGCAAATTTGGTGTAGGGCGGCGCTTACTGCTGCAGCCAAGTTAAAAATAAACTCAAGCATGCTGATAACAGAAGATTGCACATATGTTCATAGTTGGCTAAACAACTCGTGTGATCCACAGTGATAATTATACAAAGCAAGATTTACAGCACACACTGCTGATTTATTGACCGGTTATTCAATTAATTTATTTAACACTTTTATTTAAAAAAAATCTTAATTATTATTTACAATATTATTTATACTCAAAATGTACACAATAATCTTGGCTCAATATTTTTACAGTCCATTTCAATAAAGGTTTCCTACATATTTACACCAGATATTATCTCTGTATTTAAATGTTAGTTTTTTATACACTTTTCCCTCTCTGGTTTCGTGGTGCATTGGGGTTTCTCGAATGATATACAGAGGTATGCTCCCGGTCAACATTCTCATTCCAGTGGCACACAGCAAGGTTTGATCTTAGTTTATATTGGTCTTCTCCAAAAACAATTCTCTTGTCCTGAAATATGTTCATCACATTATTAAAACTCTATACATAGAACGTATCTTTTCCCAAAATATAATCCTCAGGATATTTGTAGATTACAGATCCTGTAAGAGTATTTTCTAAAAGTTTTTTGGCAATTTTACTAGATAATACAACTCGTGAAGGCTCATAATTTTCATCTTTTTTGCATCTTGAGTCTGGGTGACACTTTTCATGGGAATTTTCGTTGTGAGGAATTACATTCTCTATACACTCTCGTAGCTCTTGGGGGTACCCATCACAATGTCGAACAGCCCAATGAATATGAGTGGCTATAGGTTCAGTTTTGTCCACTAGCTGCTCACTCCAGGTAAAACCCTCAGACTTCTTGCTACCACTGGATATATTTTTTAGTGATTTCTTTAATGCCTTTATCGAGTGCCATAAATCATTCTGATTTGTTGTTACTTCTGTGTCCTTAATAAATTTATTAATACTAAGGTTTCTGTCATGGGAGTGAACCTTGATGGTGACATCTTGGGAGGTGAAATTTTCATAAATTATCTCTGTACCAATTCTTTCATGTCGTTGAGAAACCGGATCTTGTTGTTTTGTTACATGGACACAATCCAGAACTCTGTGACATTTCTCATTAATGGCCACTACAGAGGTGTCTTTTGCGTTTTTACGCCATCCATGTCTAGCATCTGTTAAAATGTTGATGCCATCCAAGTCTTCATAACTCCCGATTTCTTCATGAAGACCGTCTTGGATGGACTCTTTATATTCAGCCTCGACAGAATTTTTATAAGCTTCAAAAAATTGTTTCCCTCTTGCCCAGTTGATGCAACCTATTCCACTTCCATTGGAAAGCCTAGTGTAATGGGATGGTAACATTCCACTACACATAAGGCCATGACCTATTCTGTGGTTGACCAGATATTCATCATTAGGTTAATATGGTGAGGATGACCAGGCATAACTGTGAAATTTTTCCTTGGTACATTGAAGGCGAAAAGATAGAACATGTCCTTTCATGGTTTTCTTCGAAAATTTTAATTTTCCATCGCAGGTTTTTGTGTGAGCTTCACAAAGTTCACATATATTTAGAAGCGATGAATCTGCACAAACAAACATTTTCTGAATAACATCCTTCTTTCTGACTTGCAGATATGTTGATGGAAATTGTATTTGATCCTCCTCGACACTTTGGTCCTCCAAGTGCTTTTTTAACCAGAAGTCCAAAAGTTCCTCAATTACTCCAGCATTGTTTACAGGTGCATTGTTCTTAGAAGTTAGAAATGCTTTCACCTTTTGCAGTTTTCCTTGAATTTTACTTCTAAATTCCCCGTCACCTGGAATTTCAAGCCTAAAATTTGGTGGACGTTTATTTGATGATTCTTCGTTTTTTTGTGAGAAATGCTTTCACCTTTTGCAGTTTTCCTTGAATATTACTTCTAAATTTCCCGTCACTTGGAATTTCAAGCCTAAAATTTGGTGGACGTTTATTTGATGATTCTTCGTTTTTTGCCATGATTTCTAATGATTCGATACAAGATTTCTAATATTTCTGAGCAAAATTGTATAGATATATATTGGTTGTAAGTAACACAATACCTTCTAAATTGGCTGTGGGTTTTCTACAGGGGGCAAAGGGAGGATAGTACATGTTACAGGTAACAAAAATAGAAAATTGTGCATCAGTCCTCAAAAATATTGTAAATTTTGAAAAAAAAAATATTTATCTAAGTTTAATTTAAAAGTTAAATTTTTTTCTTTAAAAAATCTACAAAGTTAAAAAAATATTAATATAAATAAAATTCTCTTTTGTTTGGCCCTGTTACAAAATTGCATAAAGTAATAAACCATTCTCTTATCACCTATTTAATCATGTGGGGGGTTAGACTTCACACAGCAGCATCAATTAGTACCTACACTGTAATCAGTGTCCTTCAATGTGTAATTTTATTTTGTAAGCAAAATGGGGGAAAGACAAAATTAATTTTGGATGTGAGTGAAATGCAAATGGAAGCCATAAACATTTCTATCTGCATAGCGATTGGGATTTTCAGCCTCTTGACTCATCACAGGAAGAGAAATTTGGCGGGAACACATGTCTAAAATGTGTTGACAAAGAGGTGCAGACAGATGTAGCATTAGCAATAGATACTGGACTTTTGGAAGCAGAGTGCAGTGACAATAATGATGGTGGTGAAGAAATTTTTTTCATCCTCCAAGACGTAAACAGAGAGGAATGTCCATTCTGCCTCTGTATGCCCTGCATCACGGACGAAATCAACAGGCAATTATGGTGGGAAGTGCAACCCTTTAGACTGCCCCATCCCAGGAATTCCAAATTGCGCAAGGAGAAGTACAAAAGGTTTTGGACAATGCTTCTACATCGTGAAGTATGGAGTGATCCCCCATATGCTTAGAAAAAAAATGCGAGCGTTGGAACATTATCAGCCAGGACAGGAGTGGCACAGACGTGACATAATGCCCACATGTGTAGTGAACCTAGTGAACATGGCTACCAAATCCAAAAGATGTTCAATACATGGGTCATTTGTGGGAATAATTTTCATTGTTGACCATCATATTTACATGTTAATTCTATCGTTTTTTGTTGGGATAATTTAGACTATTTGGACTTGCCGTATGTGTAAATCTTGTGAGGATTTTAAATTTTATTAATTATTCTGATGTCAATACAGAGTTAAAAAAATCTGAATTATTGAGTTTATCTTTTGGATGTTGATTTATCTAGAAATGAATGTAAGTCAAACACTACAGCACTCTGGCTTTCTTGTCGCCATGCAGGCCTATATGAGATAAAACAACATCCGGTGTAAACAATAACAAACTAAGTCACGCCCACTGCTGCCAAATTTGAATTTCAAATAGAAATAAAAGCCCTGCTTCAAATGTTTCAATACAAATTACAGCTAAGAAAAAAATTTCAGTATTATTTAATTTGTGACCAAAGGTGCACACTGTTGAGAAAAACAAGCATGACATAAAATCTGATGATAAAAAAATTTCAGTATTTTAGTATTTTTGAATAACTCTCTGCAATCTAAATGTGGCCAGAAAAATCAAATATACCACCATTTTTTCATTGGCTGCTATTCATACTCCTATGTCCTCCTTTAAAACCATTTAAAATACACAAGAAAGCTTGAATAAATGCACTATTTTAAATTCTCCTAAAGAGCAGCAAAACAATGATAAGTTATAATTATAAATGGAAGCTTTATTGTACATTTCATAACGCCAAGCATTAGAGATAACACACAATTTACAATAAAAGTTTCAATCAGGAATTAATACAAAAAAGTCCGCCGAAACATGGCTGCAAAATTGCCGACAAGGCGTTTAACAATATACAATTAATCAATAAACACTAAAAATAAAAGACACATTTATGTTCAAATATTATAAGTCTATTTTTTTCAAAAACATTATGCAAAATGAACTAGAGGTACTGTGAGCAATTAGCTCACTAAATGATACTCTCCCCGTCTCCCATACTAGTATAAATATAATGACATTGTCCATGTTTTTGCTATGAGAAACCCACAATATGTGTCGGATCAAAAAGTAAAAAAGATGTGCACAATGGTAAAATGTAATAAAGATTTGTGAAAGTTTCATCAAATTTCATTCAGTGGTATGAGAAGAGTTGCGGATAAGAGATGGTTACCCTAAACCGTAACAGACAGACGGACGTAGATATCGATAACTCTTTTCAAGCGTGTTGCTCTTTAAGTAGTATAAGCATCCTGGCCGGGCAGGTCAACTGAGTGCACTTTTGGGGGTGAGGAGGATAGCTGGGTCAAGCGAGTGCAGCCCCTGGGGGATAGCTGGGTCAAGGGAGTGCAGCCCCTGTGGGGGGGATAGGCGGGTCAATGGAGTGCAGCCCCTGTGGGGGATAGCCGGGTCAATTCAGTACATATGTTGCATCATCTTTTTATATCTATTGCATCATCTTTTTGATACCTGTTGCATCATCTTTTTGATACCTGTTGCATCATCTATAAGGGGAGTGTGTAGTGCAGATTAGACGGGTCTAGGGGAGAGCCTGGTCAATTCATTACATATAACCCCCTAAATACGGGGTGTTTACACTGTGTATACATTTTACTATACGCTGCTACTACGATTCATAACGCTGCTACTACGATTTTGGCAACAACTCAAGAATGTCATTATGACGTCACGCTTTCATTCACAGTCTAGACGGTCTAACCAGCCAAGCAGTTCAAACTGGATTTCCTCAAAACAATAACAAATAACAAAAGACCAAAGCAAAAGAACACAGCAATTTTATTCAGAATGAAAATACATCAATTCACTTTTTTCTTCTTCTGTGTCTTTTCTGTCATCAGAGATAGTTTCCTCTTGTGAGTAGTACTGGGGCCTGCAATCTCTCTGTTGTCTTCCTTTTTCTCTTTTTGTTTCCTTTCACTAAAGGTTTGGTCTGGTGGGTCCCTGAAATCTTGGGTTCCTGAGGCTTTTTCTCTAGTTTTTCTACTCCTTTTACTAACTGGTCTGTCTTCCTTCCTAGTTGGCGAATCTTTTGTATCACTTCTTTTCTAAAATCACCCATATCATTCTGAATTATCTGCATGATAATGCTCATTTGATTTAAGATACTGCACATCAAACTCCTGTCATCTACGTCCATACGATCCTGTGTTTCTAACACTTTCTCTGTTGTATTTTCCTCTGCCATATTTTACCTGTGTCTAATTCAGAATGCTAACGAAGAATGAACTTCAATGTCCAGCGCTGGTTTATATACCTTTACTGTTGCATCATCTTTTTATACCTGTTGCATCATCTTTTTTTATACCTGTTGCATCATCTTTTTTATACCTGTTGTATCATCTGTAAGGACCGTGTGCAAAAAATTAGGGCCGTGTGCAAAAATAGGTTGGACTTACCTTTTAATCGTACGGTGTACGATTTTGTACAAAGTCTAGTCAGCTAGCTTACCTATGCATTATAACGTCATACACTTGTAAAATTAAAGTTTCATTTTCACTTTTGTTTCTAAGAAGTGAACTTACATTATCAGAAAATGTAGGACAATCTCTTGTTTTTTCTCTCTTTTACTATGATGATTTTCCTGCTGTGAAGCTTTTCTTCTTTAAAGCTCAATTTCTCTATGACCACTGAAGTAAACATCCTGATCAGTGATGCATTCTTTCCATGTGAATGTTGAGACCGCGTTCATTTTTGAAATCTCCTTTCTGACAGACATATTCCACAGGTAAGTTTGTCTTAATTTTGTTTACATTTCCTTTGAAGGTCATCTTTGCATTTAATCATAATTATCATATGTAAAGTTCTGTTTTGAATGTAAATACTGTATTTCATATGATTTACAGTTGTATAACCTGCAAGTAACTCAGAGTGCATTTAATATTTCTATGATGGGTCATTCTATAATTGAATTTAAATCAGAAAAATGTTCACTAAATTTTGATAAAATACATGGTATCTTTTACATTTCTGTACCTTTTGTCTCTAAATTATTGCTTTACTTAAATTGTAAAGTGAGGTTAATTGTGTATCACTGTATTGTATGATTTTTTCAGGATCAGCTAAGATGTTATTTCACTGGATTATTTAATGGATAGACTTATTGGCCATATAGTTTGATATCTCTGGTAAGTTTGTCTTGTTTTTTAAATTGTTTACATTTCCTATGAAGGTCATCTTTGAACTTAAGTATGAATATATGGCACCTGATCCCACCTCTGATGTTTCGGAGGTCCGTGTTTGCTCTGCTCTTATTTTGTATATTTGTTTAATGGACGTTGAGATTGAATACTGTTCGTTACACTTTGTTGTTAAGGACACTTTGTCAAGGTCAAAGCATAAGATTATTGAGATGACTTCTTTGACAATAATTTGTAACTTACAAACTTCACATCATAAGTACACACTCAGATGAAGAATCAATAAGACATTTCTATAGAGTTTTTGGATCATTTACTCCTAGGTAAAAGTTAATTACTGAGATTACTGATTTGAATCCTTTAATGCAATAACTTAAACATTGTGTAATAACTTATAGACTTTATTAAAATTAGGTGCAAATTCTTAGGAAAGGAATGAAATGTTAATCAAACGTATAATGTACTATTACTATGTAATACCTTTGGTTTCTGTAAAAATCCTATATTCACTACTTAGATAAAGACCTGTATAATATATATTTTGAACTATGCTGAAGGGAAAAAAAGTCAAAAGCTCTCCCCTTCATTTCTTTCATATTCTGTCATACACAACAATAGATAAATTGCAGTCTTATAACAAGCTGATGTCTAATCAAATCCTAGAATTGATATTGGGATTTTCTGATAGTATGAGATCTTAAAAAAATAATTCCCAGACTTCAAAGTATATAAATGTGACTTTTATTTTTACTAATTCATATTGAAGACAGTTGTTATGTATGAGAAATATACATTTAAACCTTTTATTTTTCATCTTATTTCTACAACCCCTAACAAATTACATGGACACAGGTGCTTAAAAGCTAGCTTGTGTGTAATTATTACTTTCCTGGAACTGTAAATACATTTTGTTTGTGTATGTATGTTTCCTATTTTGAATTTATAAGGTCTCAATAGAACCCCCATAAAGATGTAAGTGTCCCCTGATCTGTGAATCTGATGTAATAATATCTTGAATATTTCTATCATCCCATAGACTTCATGCTTACTACACAGAACAGGTTAGATTAATTTGTCAGGGTCAAAGCATGAGATTATTGAGATAACTACCTTTGACAATAATTTGTAACCTGCAAACTTCACATCATAAGTAAAAGAAAGATTCGAAAATGATCTATAGATTTTTGGATCATTTTTCTCCTGGGAATAATTCAGTTGTCGAGACTTTTAACATTCTGTGATAACCTAGATACTTTATTTTAGCTCTATTTGGGTGGCATAGCATATTCTTTGGAAAGAATTGAAACTTAAATCATATACACTATGTTCTAGGGTGTTTAAAGACTATTTTTATGTAAAACTATTGAATTCTGTAAAAATCTTATAATCACTGCGTAGATAAAGACTAATGAAAGAGATTGTTTGTTAATTATATTGCATTGATGCACAAATATACTTTTAGATTTTTAATAGCTAGGGTTCATATTTCTTAATATGGAATGCTAAGTACTGTTAATTCATTTTTTTGTGAACAACGAAAACTAGTAGAAAAAATAATGTACATGATGTGTTATAAAAGCATGTGTAAACCGGATGACTTTATAATTGCTGGTTAAATCAATTAGGAATTTCATCTTTGTTACATTGTAAACATTTCTAAGTAGTGCACACATCAGAAACTCTTAAAATAGTGAGTATCAGGGTTTAACACAACATTTCCAAATGATTTTTGGACGCTTTTTATGTATCAATAAGACAAAACTGAATATCTGTTCACAGATGTTCCAAAAGGAAAAAAAACCACAAAGAAATGATTTGACATGTTCTTTATGTGATTAATGTAAAATGTATTTTAGAATTGTTCCCTAACATTTATCTTTTGCATAAATACATTTTTGTGGAGAATTTCTCATAACTTTGAAAAAAGTAGTCTTATTTTATAATATGGTTAACTTGAAATGTTGTAGACTTAAAAGTTGTACATGATGTGATACACATCATAAATATGTAACCATTTTATTTCAGGGCATTCAGCATATATTGTGTTTTTATCTTATATTCGTTTGTTCATGTAATCAATAATTTGAGATTACTCAACCAAAATTAGGTAATGCATGAGAGAATAGGCAAGAAAATCAGGTTTGAAAAATGGTTTTTACTATTTATAAGGGGTTCTTCTATATATCGAATCTTTAAGTAAATTCAGTCTATAAAATTAAGGTATTTCTGTATGAAATAAACTTGCATTTAAGCATTTTAAGTCAATTGTAAACATTACTTTAACCAGTTTTAAAAAATGATTAGATTCACTGTCAGCATGTTATTTCCTATAAAATAAATGAGAAAACAAACAATTTAATTTGAGTCAGTTACTTAATGTAAATAAGAAGCATTGGAAATTGGGAATATTTCACAAAGTTGATTGAGCATAATTAATTTATACAAAATTTTATTCACATAAGTGAATGACATGGGCAGCAGGCAAAGCCTATTTGAGCCTCTCCCTAAAGAGGATAATTGAGCATAATTCTTACTAAGACAGTTGGAGCTTTTTTATTTAAGCATTAAAGAAACCATTTCAAATTTCAATATACAAATCATGTTTAGTCATGCAGTATATAGTTTACACTTGCCAAAAAGTAAATGGTTATCTCAAATTCAGGATCAATCCAAAGATAAAAAAAAGGAATGAAAAAAATATATCTTTTTTTTATGTATCAAACATGTAGGTATTGCAGTAAATTCACTGTATTCATTTTTTTCTTTCTTAGTATGAATAGCTCTGATTTAGGAAATCAAAATACAAGAAGTAAATGAATTATGTCAAATGATGAAGGTATACACCAGAAAATGACATGAACAGAGAATTTAGTGTTTCCCTCAAATATGGTTGCCAAGGGATGTGAAATAAAAACAAAATGTGGATTCATTTATTAGGATTGAGACTTGTACATATTATGAATGATGGATACCATGACATTAAGAATGACAAGAAAGAAATAAGTTTGAATCAATTATATAAACAGTTTTTCATCCATACAGTCAAAATGAAGGGCATATATTTTTCTTTATTGGCATCAAGTAACAAACACTCACCCAATCCATTAAAATTTTACCCTTTGAAGAAAAGGAACCTTACTTGCTTTTTTAAGTTAACATTCATATTTTTGTGTTTGACAGGTAGAGCAATGGTTTCTATATAGTATAGTGAGAACTTTTTATTTAAGAATCATCAGATTGTTCTGATATTTTGATTAAAATAACTGCATGACATCAATTAATTTGTTCATACAAAGGAACATTTCTGCATAAGTAAGGGAAGTTGACGATAGAAAAGTTAAAGTCATCACGTGTATCATATAGCTTGGTTGTTAGATTACCATTAGTGTCTTTTTCAAGTAAAATATCCAAGTATGAAGCAGAAGTGTCGGACTCTGTGGTATCTTTTATCTCAGCAGTTCAGCAGGATATATCCTGTCGACGTAGGAATAGAAATTATCATTATGGAAATGTCCACCATTCTATTTACATCTAATTAAAATCAAACAACGTATTTGACAACAACAAGCAAGTTGATAAAACAAGAATATCAACAGTCTCGTTTAAAGTCATCATTTCGTAAATTCTATGGTCGATACAATGACCTTGTCAGCAAATACAATTTATCATTGAATGAAATGCTGACTGACGTTTTTCATAGCAATTGTTAGTCCATTATTTATACACTGAATTGACCACGGATTTTTTCCGTTATATCCTGATTATGACAACGAGCACACGGCGGGTGTGACCGGTCGGCAGGGGAAGCTCACTCCTCCATGGCACCTGATCCCACCTCTGATGTTTCGGAGGTCCGTGTTTGCTCTGCTCTTATTTTGTATATTTGTTTAATGGACGTTGAGATTGAATACTGTTCGTTATTTCCATATCCTTATGGTAAATCCCGAAATGCGAGTTCGTAAATTTGAAATCTCGATCCCCACTCAAATTTGACATCGGAAAGAAAAAAAATGTTTTATTTTTTTTTCTAAAGATTCAAAACATTGAGCGGAGGGTTTGTAAAAGTGAAAATAAAATAAATCATGGCCTTAAATATGTAATAAGATCATTAGCATATTTACCAGGAGCAAAGGATAAGATGTTCAAAGAATTCATGCATTTCACTTTATAATCATTAGGGCCCCACCCTAAAACAAAAACCCCTGACTCTAAGGCCATAAAATTCACAATTTTGGTAGAGGGACTCTTGCTTATCATAACTATGTACTTAGTTAGTTTATTTAATACCCAGGAGCAAAGAAGAAAATTTTCAAAGAATTCATGTATTTTCACTATATAATCAATAGAGCCCCGCCCTAACACCAGAACCCTGACCCCAGGGCTATGAATTTCACAATTTTGGTAGAGGCACTCTTGCTCATCATAACTATGTACTTATTTGGTTTATTTAATACCCAGGAGCAGAGAAGAAGATTTTCAAAGAAATAATGTATTTTCACTATATACTTATTTAGCCCCGCCCTAGTACTAGAATCCCTGACCCCAGGGCTATGAATTTCACAATTTTGGTAGAGGACTTAATGCTGATTACAATCATGCCAGCAGTTTGACTACTTGATGTCCAGGAGTAAAGAAGAAGATTTTTAAAGATTGCACTAATTTTAGTGGTTTTGGCCCTACCCCTCAGGCCCCATGGACCATGAAATTCAAAATTTTTGTTTCCCTTTACCCATAGATGCTTTGTGCCAACATTGGTTGAACTTGTTTGAGTGGTTTCAGAGAAGAAGCTGAAAATGTTCAAATGTTAACGCACGACAACGGACGAAAACAGATAGCAATAAGTCACCTGAGGAAAAAGTCACCTGAGTTTCCTCAGGTGACCTAACAATTCGAAGCAGCTAAAGACTCAACTGTTTTCTTTCGTTCTGATTCCGCTATTGCTGCCGTGAAAATTATGGCTGCCTTGTCATTCAAGTATGTCTCTCCAATGTCAATACCTTTTGCTTTATCTAACTCACAAAGCCACACATAGTCTCTTAATGGTCTGTTATTCTTCACCACTGCGTGTGCATTTCTGAATAATGACTGTAATCTAGTGATTTCTGCTTTCTGGAGCTAAAGAAGTGTCCTCCCTGCTTCTATTCCTTTTTTCTCTATATCTTATGTAGACATTGATTTCGACTTCACAAAGTCACAAGCTCTCATGTGAAAATTACTCTTTTCATAATCTATTACTGCTGATAATCGCGAATGAATGTATTTATATTATTTTGGCTTCGAAAAACCCCCCTCATAGTCGATACAATATTTGCAAGTCATTGAGGCCACGTTCGTTTCATTCACCTGATACTGTAGCCACGGACGACCCTTCTTCCACTTTTCATTGAACTACCTCTCTTTCCTGTGTTTCTCATTCTCCTTTTTTTCTCCTCACCGTTTTGTTTCTTCATCTTTTTCCCAGGTATGGCCCCATCAAAATATTTCAGACCCCAGACGGTTTGAGATGGCCGCGCAAAACTATGTATATATAACTTAACAATTACCTGAATTTAGAGTATCTTAACGTATTGTCAATTAATATGATAATTTCCATTCCTACGTCGACACGATTTATCCTGGTGAGCTTGAGATAAAAGATACCACCGAGTCCGACACTTCTGCTTCATACTTGGATATTTTACTTGAAAAAGACACTAATGGTAATCTAACTACCAAGCTATATGATAAACGTGATGACTTTAACTTTTCTATCGTCAACTTCCCTTACTTATGCAGCAATATACCTTCATCACCTGCATACGGAGTATTTATATCTCAGTTGATTCGATATGCTAGAGCATGCTCTACGTATGAACAATTTCTTAAACGGGGTAAATTATTGACAAGCAAGTTGATGAAGCAAGAATATCAACAGTCTCGTTTAAAGTCATCATTTCGTAAATTCTATGGTCGATACAATGACCTTGTCAGCAAATACAATTTATCATTGAATGAAATGCTGACTGACGTTTTTCATACCAATTGTTAGTCCATTATTTATACACTGAATTGACCACGGATTTTTTCCGTTATATCCTGATTATGACAACTAGCACACGGCGGGTGTGACCGGTCGGCAGGGGATGCTCACTCCTCCATGGCACCTGATAGTAGTAAGGACGGCTATACACTGGGGGTTAACAATAGAATCTATTGTTGTCATAGGACAATGGAGAATAATGGAATCTATTTATATAAGAAAACAATGGAGACATGTATGACCTAATTTCATACATACATACGAAAGGTAAACAATGTATGACGTAATGTCATACAGTGGGGAGGGGGGATAGTGGATCTATTGTTAGAAACTTTATAACGAAGAGAGTGAATCTATTATGACGAACAACACAAGGACGATAAAGGTAACCGTGACGATGACCGAATTTATAAGTATGAATGAGGTAAAATAAGGAGGTAACTCCAATGTCGTATGGTTCAGTACCCTCACATTGTATTTGATCTAGATTTGGTTTACTTTGCGAGTACACATTAACTCAGGTTACATTGATATAACAAATCATCATGTCATATAACATTCGTGAATCTTTTATCATCACTGGTGGTTTAAATGAATGCGGGTTTAACCTATAATTTACACTGGGAGTACAATAAATCCAAGGTGAATCAAAGGGCGTTTAAGTGATTTGAAAAATACCTATTCCGAATGTAAAAGGGACGAATAATCTGACAGACTTTATACTTCAGTACCCTTAAATATCGCATCATCTATAAATGAATTACATTAACTCAGGTCACGTAATTTTTCGTTTTTAAAAACTTTTGAATTGTAATTGTGAAAATTCTTGCAATTAATAGCACAGGTTAAGAATATAACAAATAACCATTCCTAATGAATTTTTTTGTCTACTTTTGCACAGAAAGAGAATGCACAGATTTATATCTGTGGTACACGAGGGTTTAACCTATTAACCATAGTCGGATCCAATGCCAGCGCACTTGGCGTGCGCCCAACCCCCCCCCCCCCCCCCGTTTTTTCTCTTGATTTATTTTTTCTTCGAAAAAGATATTTGGCGTTTGTACAATATAATATTTTTTGTTACTTGATTTTCCTTTTCTTCGAAAAAGATATTTGGCGTTTGTACAATATAATAGTTTTTTTTGTTTGTCAAAAGGAAAATTCTGGAACGCACACCCCAATGGGAATACACAAAGGCTATTGCAAAGTAAGGGACAGACGATTTCTGTGTTATGCTCGAGTAACTTATTAAACAATAATACATTCAATATGTATCAAAAGGTGAGTACCGACTCACAGATCAGTGACCTGAAATACTTTTCTGACTGTAAAATGAGATACTGATATGGTTTTGTTTTTACGTTAATAAAAATATACCAATACCATTTAACTTTTATGTCATGTCTGCATGTTGACATGAAAGTTATTAATCTTCGAGTAGGGTAAAAATAATTAAAGATATTAAAAAAGTACACAGTTGGTAACACTTGTATTTTTTTTTATTAGGAAAAGACATAACATATTGTTTGCAGATCTCGCACTTGCTTCCTGCAAGTCAACGTGGCGCTGTCCATATACACAATGTACACTTACTCCCTGTAAGTGTAGGGAAAGGGAAGGGGCGGGTTATTCCACTAGGTTATTTCATCAGTATATTGAAGTATTAAATAAAATCTCAAAGCTAAATCACATGAATAAACTAAATTGTATGTGTACATACAGTACGTATAAAGTGAGGTCTTAATATAACGAAATAATTACCATTTCATTTTTCCCACTTCTTAGATTGTACCCTGCCTCCGTCAGTTCTAAATCCTCAATGTCTCCGCAAGCACCTTCTCGGTCTGTATACTCTTGAGCTCTTGCCCCCACCCACATCTCCACATCTCCTCCACATGCGCTGGGATCATTTTACTTACCGGTAATCGAACAGTGTGCATAAAACACTGGATATTACTTTCTATTTTGTGACTTCGTTCTCGTGAATTATGTATGTTATAAGACGTCTTTCAGACTTCCGCATTTCCTCGAATCTGTGTAAACACACATACAGCTATGTGTAAATGTAGGTGTAAAGTTTGCCGCATCATATTATCTAAAACGCTGATTGTTAATAAAAATGGGGATGTTCAATTATAATAGCCAATTGATAGCCACCATCAATAATTAATTTGATAATCATATTCCTCTGTCACTACTGTACATGTGTACACTTGTGTACAATTTTTTTTCGCATACAAGATTATATCATGGCTTTCTTTAAAACCTTCAACTCCTATGGGATTTAAGTTATACGTTTTAAGAACAAAGACTTAGTGAAAAACATACAAATTCCTATATTTTTAAAGGGACTGCCATTTTATTCCAAAAAGGGGGTGGGACCGGGAGGGGGGGGGGGTTAGATCTAAAAATGTTGAAAATAAATATGTCCCAGACAGGATAAAAAAAATTAAACTGCCCCAGACCAGTGTTTCCCCTCAAATAATTTTTTTAGCTTTTCAGACATTTTTCTGTAGGGAGGAAAATAAATAATCTGTCCTTCATCTTATTGGAAATAAATATTAGTAGACCTGTCCTTTACTGACATGAAAAGAAATTAAAAAAATAATGACTTGGGAAAACTTGCCACCCCCCCCCCCCTCTTCCCTTCACAATAAAATGGTGGTCCCCTTTCTTGTTTTGAATCAATTAGGGGGGCCTTTAATCTCCTTTGTAGTTACTTTTATTAAGAAAAACAAATTAACACAATGTACATGCTGGAAATAAAAACTTGATGGACATTGGCACCCGCCACACAAATATATGCAAGTCAAGATTATCAAATCTTAAAAGCCTTTTCAACACCTGTACAGTAAGTACATGTTTATGAAAAAGTCAAATAATTTTTTATGAAGAAATTTTATTTCATTAACAGCTTTTCAAATTAAGATAGACTGTACAAGGAATACTGGGCAGCTGCAATTTTTTCCCATGACTTCATGTTCTTGTGGATGAAATCAATTCTGAAAATACATGTATGAGAAAATCAGGACTTACATGTAGTAACATAACATTATTGAGAGTAAATTGGTGTTTAAAATTGTATTAAATTCAGATCAATGCATGAAAACAAGCATTGGATGCATAATTAAATGTTTGCAATTCTACTGTTATATTTTAATGTTTTCCAGGAATATTGCATGGTAATTTGGTTTATAGCTAATATGGAGCATACCATTTTCCTTGCATAATGGATTAACTTGCTGTCTGATCATGAATGATTCCATTGGTTTTATTCTTTAGGAATATCTGCAACACATTATATATGCTATTGGTATGAGATTACTAAATAAAATACACTGTAAAATAAAATCACTTTACATTTGACAAAACAATTCATGATATATTGTATACTGTAGTGAATTAATGAAATTCATATGAAAGCTAAATGGAAACAAAGTTGTATTACAAAACTCTTCTGGGAAATTAAAACCTCCGACATTAACAAGAATTTAACAAATGATTAGAATATGAAAAAAACATTCTTTCATCTTTATCAGAATGAAAAATAAATATAGGCCTAATCATGCACACATGCATGGTAAAAAAAAATGTGAAATGCTTTATAAGTGTACATACCCTGTGGGGAAATGGATGTATTTTGTATTTATTTATACTTCAAGCCTTGATCTCTTGACTGCTACAAAAATAAAAGTATTGTATGTCATATGATTTAAAAAAAATAATTATGTATAAATTACAGAAATTAATTGACTTAAAAATTGACATGAAATCAAACTAAAACAAGATGTGTTTGTAAAACACTGATGCCCCCGTATGGCAACATAGCTTTTATTTAATGCAAATTTAATTAATTGGTACCAAAAGTAGGGTATTGGAACTGGAAAACAATTGTGAAATTTGAAAGTAAGCTAATGTTAAGGTTTTTAATAAGTACAAAAATCTACAAGGTCAAGGTCAAAAGTTCAATGTAATTAGTATGAAATGAAAGGTCTTGCCACATAAAATACTTATGTAGAGCATGAAAGCCCTAGCCGTAACCGTTCAGAAGTTATGGTTAACGTTCAATTTCTTAAAAAGTAGGTCAAACTCCAAAGTGAAGGTCAAAAGATCAAAGTTGTTGTTATCAAATGAAAGATCTTGTCATAAGGATCAAATATGTAAAGTATGAAAGGAACTAGCCCTCAGTCTTTAAAAGTTATGGTCAAGGTTTGCTTTTTTAAAGTAGGTCAATCTCAAAGGTCAAGGTCAAAGGGTCAAGGATTTTCATATCCAATGAAGGGTCTTTTCACAAGGATTACACATATGAAGTATAAAAGCCCTATCTCTTAATGTTCAAAAGTTATGGCCAAGGTTAAAGTTTTTCACAAGTACGAAAATCTACAAGGTCAAGGTCCAAGGGTCAAGGTTGTTGGTATCCAGTGAAAGGTCTTTTAACAAACATTACAAATGTGAAGTCTAAAAGTCCTGGTGTCTACTGTTCAAAAGATATAGCCAAAGTAAAATTTTAAATTGTTTCTTAAAAAGTAGGTCAACATCAAAGTTCAAGGTCAAAGGGTCAAAGTTATTGTTATCGAATGAAAAGTCTTGTCATGAGAATCAAATTGGTAAAGTATGAAAGCACTAGCCCTAACTCTTTAAAAGTTATGGTCAAGGTTTGCTTTTTTAAAGTAGGTCAAGCTCAAAGGTCAAGGTCAAAAGGTCAAAGATCTTCATATCCAATGAAGGGTCTTCTCACAAGGATTACATACATGAAGTATGAAAGCCCTATCCCTTACCGTTCAAAAGTTATGGTCAAGGTTAAAGTTTTTTCACAAGTATTAAAAACTACAAGGTCAAAGGGTCAAGGTCGTTGGTATCCAGTAAAAGGTCATTTATCAAACATTGAATATGTGAAGTATATATGCCCTGGTGTCTACTGTTCAAAAGATATGGCCAAAATAAAATTTTAAAATTTTCATGTAAAAGTGGGTCAAACTCCAAGGTCAAGGTCAAAAGGTCAAATTTGGTGGTACCCAAAGAAAGGTCTTGTCACAAGGAATACACATATGAAATATTAAAGTCATAGCTCCACTAAATCAAAAGTAATGGACAAGGTTAAAGTTTTTGCGGACAAACAGACAAACAGAGAGACAGACAGACACGACAAAAAGTATATACCCCCAAACTTCGTTTACGGGGGCATAAAAAATAAATATTTTATACCCCATTAATTTAGAAATTCTAAAAATTTAAAACCATAGATCTAAAGTGGAGGTTATTTGTTTTCATCACAGTGATACAAATAATATTTTTAACATTTATATGTAGCATGTTTGTATGCCAAAAAGACAACAACATTACATGTTCAGTAAATCATTGTCAACACATTGACTGCAGCAATGAAATTTCAAATTTAATTTAGTCTAAGTTTGTATTACTGTTGAACCCCCTTTTAAAACATAAAACTCAAAGAAAATAAGCTAATCGACTCTATATTTAGTAAAATTACATTTTTAAATTTCTAGTTAAACAAAATGATCAACTTTTTGTGGGCTGTTGGGAGGTTGGGACACACTGCACTGCATTAGTTTTTCACTGACTGTAAAAATACATCTAAATAAACACGTACACACTCGCGATAGTTTTTTTTCTTCGATGTTAAAAGAAGCTTATCTACATATTAATGTACATACATGTGCATACATACCTGGGCTGAATGCACTGCAGTGATGGATCTAGGGAGCTGGTGCAGATCGTCTCACTTTTCCATAATTTTCTGTAATAATTTCCTCATATTCTTGTAATAGGGATAAACAATGCATTGTCTCTTATCTTATCCCTATTTTCTTTAAAGAATGTCTGATTTTTGCATTTAAATCCACTGCATATCTCAGCTGATGTCGCCACGTTTTTAGATGTTAACAACATTCCGTGTCATCGAGTGCAAGCGCTGGGCTGAAGCCGAATGCAGCCAAACGGCACACAAGAAAGAGAATATTTTAAAAAAACATGCCATTCTATATAGGAGAAAATCACTAATAATTATTTATTTAGACATGGAAATATTGCCGTTTAATACATATTCTAGCAAATATCGGTAAATAGTTATATTGAGCTCTATTTCCTTATAAAGATCAATCAGGGCGGAGCAACTGTCGTGACGTCAAACCTCATAATGACCTCATTACCATATTTTTTCCATGGGTTGCCTTAACCGTACTGCGCATTGCGCGAACGAGTGGTGTCAATGGGAGTAGTAACATTGTGTGCCCGAGTGGTGTCAATGACAGAAGTAACATTGTCCAGGGTATCACGTTTCTGAGTAGACTCAGTCATGTACTGTATAGTGTATAGTGTACTGGACTGAGCCGTATGTGTTAGTACACGATTTGAGGACACATTATAATTTGCAATTGAAGTTTGTGCATTTTGTTTGTGTCTCTTTGTGAATACAGAGAAAGGTCCAGACTTGTGAGTGTTGACGGAAAACGAAGTAGTCGCTTTTGTCATGAGGTCGGTCACGTTGTGACGAAGCGAAGTGTTGAAATCTAGAGTCAATTGAAAAATGCAAGTCAGCAGTGAACAAAAATAAAAATAAAACTAGATACGATCTCGTTGCGAGCAACGAGGGGTCTTCCGTCCGACTCTGAAGTAAAAAACGAAAAATCTAGCAGAAAAGTGACAAAAAAAATTCAGACAGATTCAGACATTCGCGGGAGCGAACCCAGAACGCCCGCGTGACAATCCGACGCACTAACCATTCGGCCATTGAAAACATCGCTTCAAATTTTTAAATACGAAAATCTCGAGATTGCCTTTTTTGATTCTAAAACAAATTGCATATTTTGCATTCGCAAAAGAGTCACTGTAAGGATATTTAATATCAAAGAAAAATATTGGAAAACAAAAAAGTTTAAAAATTGCGGGTTTTTTAAATTCGCTTCCGGTATCGACCGGAAGCACTGACGGAAGATTTGAAAGTATAGTGCAAAACTACAACATGTCATCTATTAGTCCTAAAAATAACAACATTCTAGATTTTGTAGTTTTTGAGTTTTTGTGTCGACAAAATGGTCACTAAAAATTCGATTAATGGTCGATAACTTCCGACCGGAAGTTATTTTTCAAAAATTAAAAAAATGTATCAGGATTTGATCATGATTCATCATCTCTGAAAATTTCAAAGAAATCCGTCCACGCATCTCTGAAAAATCGTCTGCACAAAAATTGGACGAAGAAAAATAATAATAAAGTGCCGCGCCACAACATGATACGCCTGTCAAAAAAATTTTCTTGAACAGTTTAGGTGCAAGGAAATCACATCAACCTTGATTCGATGATTTGTCATTTATCCATCCCCTGTGATGTAGGCATCAATTATAATAAATATTACATCACTGATAGATTTCTGTGCTGGTTGTGTTAGACCTTGTCAGATGCCCATCATCAAATTAGTCTTAACAACTTAATCTATACCAAATTAATTTTGAAAAAAAAGGCTGGCCATCAAACGACATATGTTATAAACTGACCAGCAGTTCTTCTGTCTAATCCCCAAAGGGCTGCTTAATCAGAGCGACTGAGATACATGTAGCTAGCCTTCCTACATTGAACTCATTAATTAATCTTTAACTGGATGCTTGTCTACTCATTACTACCAAGAGATGAATGGGTCTGCACTATAATTTTTTTTTTAAACATATAAAATACTCTCAGATTTTTTTTTTTGGTTGAGATTTAATGTCCGACAGATATTAGTATGTAATTCATATGGACATGCTGATTCAACCCCACCCCATAAAATTAGTTTTTAAATTAATGATATTACATAATATCAGATTAGTCTATTATGCAATATCAAATTAGTTTTAATTACTTTTCATCAAATTCATTTCAAAACTTAAGGTAGTCAACAAGAGCTATTTTTAATCAAACAGGCTTACCCATTTGCCCAATTCTCAAGGGATATAGATAACGCTAATGCTCTGTCAATAGCTCCTCGCACTCAAAACCCATTAATTTCTCTCTAATTTGACATGCAATTTTCTGTTATCAAAACTCTTCTTGACCAGTGCTTGATAATTACACTCATGGGAGACATGGGATTTCTCTAACATACATTATATTTGTTTTATATTGCTGTCAAGTATATGCTTAAAAAAAAATAACTATTTTCTTGATTTAACACTTTTTAATAAGAACAGTGCAATACTCTTACATTATTTGGGATGTGTAAATGAATAGTAAAAAGACACATTTTTTTTTTAAATCCACTTAAATTAAAGGTCACAGTGACCTTGAAATAGGTCGCGACACACCTTCTACCTAAGATGCATAAACTGGCCAAGTTTGATGATTGTAGGTCTTATGGTTCTCTAGTTATGGGCCGGAAAGGATTTTTTCATATTTGGCTATAACTTCTTAATTAAAGGTCAGAGCGACCTACTTTTTGTGTGCGACACACCCTCTACCCAAGATGCATCATATGACAAAGTTTGGTAATCCTAGGCCTAGTAGTATTAAAGTTATGAGCCGGAAACGAAAAAGCTAACAGACAGACGGACAGACGGACGGACACGAAGCCTATAACATAATACGTCCCGTCTTAAGACGGGCGTATAATAATAGTGAAAAAGAAACAATAGAATAATAGAAGGGTCTTCCGTTGGAGACGGAAGACCCTAATTAAACTAATAAATGAGAAAACACAGAAAAAGACTGTACTTACCCATTTCTTGCTGTGACGGCATTGTAGTGAGTTCTGAAAATAAGAAATTAAGAGATCTACAAATCGTAAAAGTATCCCAACTGCCTTTCACCTAAAACTGGGAATGTAATAAATTTACTGAATAAGTGAAATATTGAATATAGGTAACATAACAGGACAGACAGGTTTGTTTGCAAGAAAGTCGCAAGCCATTGTGTCTTTTCCTGGGAAAAATCAGATCAAAGATCTATAATTTTGCAACCTTAGCTAAAATCTTGTGGTTTTGATTGGCTTGAACTGACAGTGGGCGGAGTTTTCCCACGGCAAGTGTATATGATTACATCAGCTAGACTCATTCGTAACTACTCGGCCATTTCACATCCTAACGTATTTCCGATTACGAATAATGTGTAGAAAAGTATGGAATACATAACAGTAAAATTATTTTAAAGGAAAAAAAGGAAAGAAAATATGAATAATTTAAGTACATTTGTATCAGATAAGCGAGTGAAATAGAAATGGGTTGAAATGAAGGAAAAATTTGATACTGTCGTCAAATGACATGATTAAATTTGTTTAACTGATTAAGTTTGACATCATTAATGAGATAATCTGGAAATATCATCGTACCGACCCGTATGACTGTGAAAAATATGTCAGGTTACCGTGATCTCAATAGAAGGTGATGATTTCAAAATTCGTTACACCCTCTTGCTATAGTCATTGTACGAAAAGTTATTTTTAAAATTTCTACCCAAACAATGAAAAGAATCACATGGTTATTTTTTTTCTTATAAAAACTGAGTGAACACCTCAGAACTTCACTCTGGTTCCAATTATAACAGGGATATGGCATCATACAAGTAAGTGTATTTTCATTAAAACTTGCGCGATTTTTTTTTAAAAAGAAAACTATTTCATTATTTCTTTTTTTAAGTTGCACTTGTGAAAAAAGAGAGGAGATTTTAAAACTTCTTAATTATATCATGGAAGATATAAAGACTATTGAGTGTCCGTGAGTTGTTATTATTTTTTTCTATTCTTTTTTTTTGGGGGGGGGGGGGGGGGTTTGCTACCGTTTTTCTGCTTATTTTTTTTTTAATTTTAAATTAAATCAGTATGAATCATTTACTTTAGATGTGAATTATTTTTATCTTAGAATGGCACTACGAATGCATAAGAGGAAAACGTTTTTCAGGTATTGAGATTATATAATTACGTGTGAAGAAATTTATTGTTTTATTTTTACTCACACTTTATTAATTTTTATAATTTATTAATTTTTTTTACATTTAGTCTGTAAATTTCATTACAGTACGCCTGATGTTTCGTGAGTGTATTAATTCAATCCTTACTTTAATAATTTCCTCATTCTTATTTATTTTTTACGTACTTAAAAAGAAAAAAGGGGGAAAAAAAATTAATTTTGTCTTAAATATTTTTTATTAGTCCTTAGTCCTGTGGGGAAAAAGTCCAGCAAAAATGGGTTAGTATATTACAAGAGTATTTATAATCCTTTTTTTTTATTTTGGAAAAAATAAAATTACGCAGAAAAAAGGATCACAAAAGTATTATTAAAATATAGTCAGATAGATAAATAGTTAGATCAGACAAATAAATATCTTTTTTCCTTTTAGACCGCCGAACGCACCACGACATCAGCCGTTAGTATTTTATACTTTTCTTAAAAAAAAAAATTTATTGGGATTCCTTTAAACTAATACATGATTTTCTTAAACGTTTATTTTTTTATTAAATAAAAAAAGTTTCTGGCTATTCCTGCCTCCTCCGTATCATCGGAAAGGGTCTTCAGCCTTGGGGGACAAATTGTTTCTAAAAAGCGATGCAGACTAAGCCACAATAACGTGGATCTCTTTATTTTTTTTTAAATAAAAACATCAAGTATTGGTAATTTGGTAGATCATGTGCTTACTTTACTGTTAATCTAGTCATTGTCAAACCTTTTTAGTTTTTAATCACTTTTTATTAGCAAATATGTTTTAAAAATTCTGTTTCTTTGTTATTTGTACAACAAAAAGTTGTCTTCAGAATAAACTTGATAAAATTTTATTTTTAGTTTGTTCCATAAATGATAAATGCTATCAATCAATCAATCAATCATTCTTTATTTCCTCCTCATGGAAATATATGAACTATGATATACAATTAAATAAATATTACACTAGTTCCAATTAAACAGATAAACATACAAATATGAAAAACACAAAAAGACAATATATGAGAAAACATACATATAAACAGAACAGAAACATATTTACAAGACCTTTAAAGGACTGCTGAGGATGGGAAGGAAAATGGAAAAAAAGGGGGGAGTTACACGTTATTTTGTGCCTGACAGCGTTAAGGAAGTGCCCTGTTGTAGTGCGCGGCTGCACTTCGAACAAAGTTAAAATTTAATAACCGAAAAGATTCATTGCCTGATTCATAATTTGTATGGCGTCCCAATAGGGCTAAAACCCACTCATTTTCGGTTAAGCCACACAGCTCTGCGGATAGACGTACGTCAAAACAGTTCGTGATCACATTCCACCAGTTGTTTCTTACTTCACTGGTTGCAGGGCATGTACACGTGGAATGTTGAAAAACATTAGAGAATGTTCTTCCACAAATGACACAGTTTTGGAGATGTTCCTTTGAGCATGAGTAGGTACATAGTTTACAGATGAACTTGCAGAGTTCAATTTCTTTGTAATTTTCGGCTATATCCCAGATAGAAAAGGGTTTCGAGTCCGAGAAAATTTGTGTGAAGGAATTAAAATCAGGGTCGTGAGACATTCGTATTTGGCGCTGAGAGATGTGTGAAGCCGTGACACTGCCGCGTACCATTTTCTTCCAAGCAGATTTCATAGGGAAAGAGCCATCCTCCAGGAATTTCCATAAATAGGAGACAAGGTTGTATGATTGGAGAGTCCTTATGATATTAGGAATGAAGCCAAATTGATCATCCGAGAGGTTGTGGAGATAAGAAAATAGTCTTACAAGAAATATTGATTTTGTTAATGTCTTTGGATTCAAACGAATTAATCTTCCAAAAAATAAAAGCTTACGTGCGTCAATTTCAGAGCATATGGGTAATACGTCAAAGAATGACTCGCACATGTCTGACCGGCACAATTTTGGTAAGTTGAGTGAGTTTTTGCAAATAAAGTGTTGGAATGTGTTGAGTCGAACTTTATCCGCGGATGTCATATTGTTCCAGAGTTCACACCCGTAAAGTACTGACGGTAGAACGATCGTTTTGTACAAATGAGACATCGACTTGGCACTGGGTGAAAAAAGTGGTTTCCCATCATGGGAAACTTTATGGAAACCATATGGAAACCTCAAGTTTACATTATGTTTCCCAGTGGTTTCCGTAGCGGATGCTAGGTTATTCCGCCAAGTTTCCGTGACACGGAAACCCCCTACGCTCCGATTCCATAAGGTATCCCGAACCGCGGAAACCTCTGTAAACCTGAAGTTTCCCGAACATCCATGTAGTTTCCCGTAATGGGAAACCTGAAGATTCCACTGGTTTCCAGAATCAGGAAACTTGATGGAATCGGTGCGTAGGGGGTTTCCGTTGAATGGAAACTTGGTGGAATCTTAAGGTTTCCTTTTACGGGAAACTACATGGAAGCTCGGGAAACCTCATGATTCCCTAAGTTTACTTGACTCAGGAAACCATATGGAAACGGAGCGTAGTGGTTTCTGTGGAATGGAAACTTGATGAAATCTTAAGGTTTCCTTATACGGGAAACTACATGGAAGCTCGGGAAACCTCACGATTCCTAAAGTTTCCTCGACTCAGGAAACCATATGGAATATGAGCGTAGTGGTTTCCGTGGAATGGAAACTTGATGGAATCTTAAGGTTTTCTTATATGGGAAACTACATGGAAGCTCGTGAAAACTTATGATTCCTGAAGTTTCCTTGACTCAGGAAACTATATGGAACTTGTGTAGCACTTTCTGTGTGGCGGAAACTTGGTGGAATTATCTGGAGTCCCATTCCTAATGGAAATTACTGGGAAACTTCAAGATTCCCTAACTTTTCTAAAGGAAGCAATGTGAAATAAAGCGTATTCTTTTGAAAATCTATCAAAAAATTTATTACATGTAAAAGAAAAAAGCATTACCATTTTATATGTTTAATAATTTATTTGATGTACAAAAACTGTAACTGAATTTTTCAATGATATCAAAATATTAAATAAATTCATATATCTTAGATAAACAATGGAACAGTCTTTCACATTTAAGTCCATTCATAAGGGTCATTAAGTACTTCTTTCAACATCAGTTTCCTGGTTTTCTTCACATCACCTATGATCTGCAATATTCATACAAAATTATTATATGATGTCAGAATTATAATGCTTGAATATAACTTAGAAATCTGAAAGATCATCAATGTCCTTTAATATACCAATATCAACAAGAAATCTGTGAGCCAATGCTCACTAGTAATACCCCCGCTCTGATGTAAATAAGCACTATCATGTTAATAAACTGTTTACACAAGTTCAATTACAGGCAGATGAAGTTGACATCATATTCATATCAAAATTAAACCCACCATAGCTAATGAGAAAACTGCTTGGAAATTTGTTATGTATGAAACTGACAGACGCACAGACAAACAGGAAGTTGACATCAGATTTAAACAAAAATGTATCCCACCATATGGCATGCCTCAGAGAAGATTGTGTTAAAATTTCAAGCATCTACATTGAGTAGTTGCTGAGAAAACTGCGACGAAAATTTGTTATGTATGAAACGGACAGACGCACAGACAAACAGGAAGATGACATCAGATTTAAACAAAAATGTATCCCACCATATGGCATGCCTCAGAGAAGATTGTTTTAAAATTTCAAGCATCTACGGTGCGTAGTTGCTGAGAAAACTGCTCCGAAAATTTGTTATGTATGAAACTGACAGACGCACAGACAAACAGGAAGTTGACTTCGGATTTAAACAAAAATGTATCCCACCATATGGCATGCCTCAGAGAAGATTGTTTTAAAATTTCAAGCATCTATGATGAGTAGTTGCTGAGAAAACTCTTAACTGCGACGAAAATTTGTTTCGGATGGACACACAGCTACACAGACAGACGGACATACAGACACACAAGGGAAAAACAGTATACCCCCCTCTCCTTTGGAGCGGGGGTATAATAATTACTTTAGATGACCATTATACATATGATTTCAGCACTTAATGTATCTCTTTAATATTTAATGCTTTATGATAAGTGAAAAAAAAATAACATAATAAAAAATAATGTTTTCAGCCTTATTATGTCATTGAGAATATATTACTACATGTATCTCATACTAAGAACCCTGCTTTAAGTTTGATTAGTTTGAGAGAAAACATACCCTTTATAATAACAAAAATATTAGGAAGAGATTTTTTTTTAAATTTTGATATTCGACCTAGAAATTGGTTGACAATCATTGCAGACCCTCCACCCCATTGCACAAAAGCTAGATTACACCAGGGGAGAAATATACTCTGGACTACAATTTTAAATAAAGATAAACAGTAGATTCTGATACTGACCTTTGACCTAGAAAATTAGTCCAAGGTCACTCTTCATCCTCTATCCACAGGCTCTCTGTAGTTTAAGTTTGAGAGAGAAATATGCACAGAACAAGTGATATCAGAGGAGTGATGGGTAGACACTGTCTTAGGGCATCCACAGAACAGGACCTAAAAATAATGCAATATATATGTATTACAGTATATATACACATGTACTTGTATGTTAATGATTCATCATATGCTGCATTGGACACCTATGATTTTATCATGGTTTAAGTAAACATGTATCTTATGAGTAATTTTATACCGGTATTGCATGTACGCTCAGTTTATTTAAGAAATAAATAACAAGTTTATAAACTTTAATGGGAGAGATACCACAAATGTATATATAAACAAGTAATTTAATTTTTTTTGTTGCATATATTGACCAACATTATTTACATCCATTCATCATGTTCATGAATTGGCTGATCAAAATTCAGTCAGTTTTAGATCTATATGATATACCATAAAGGACTTTCACATTTACAAAAGTTATTCCCCTTCGCAGGGTCGATCTGGGGTCAACCAGCTTAAGACGCTGTTTTCCCTCTTTAACCGTATCAACTTTGAGGGACAATATCTTAGAAATAAAATCTGTATGAACATATTCATTATGATTTTTATGTTGCCCCCATACTCTGGCAATACAGATCATAATTGTCCCATATTTTTGAAGATTGAAAATATTAACAAGTAACTTACAAAGGACAAAGTGGGAAAAATGAGCGATATGCCGACAATTGAAGAAAACTCTTAGGAAAGTGAAATTCGTCTATTGGTGATGACAATTCCTGTTTAAATCATTGAAAAATTAAGAGACATAAAAAATTTAAGCCCTATTGTCATACACGCATGCTGTTTTTTCATCCATATAACCTTTTAGTATCATAAAATTTACCAAAATTTAATACTTCAAAAAATTTCATTGAATATCTATGAAATAAAGGAAACTCTAAAAACTTGGTGACTTGCAGAAACTATTCCTTGGAGAGAAAAAAATCTATCATATTTCATATAAATATGTGCATAATGCGCCTTTTTTATTCATTAAGAACATATGGTATGTGCCTCATTTCCCCAAGAAATTTTCAAAGACAATGGACTATCTGTAGGCAGAAATCATTGATGTTTACTTACATTGGAAAAAATTATGAAAATAATTAATTTCCTATTTTTTTTATTTTAAATAATGCTAAAAAATAATTTAATCTATTAAAAAAAATCTAACTGACTGTAAAATAACATTTTTCATAATCTTAATCTATGGGCAGATCACTAACTTCATAAAACTACCTGATATTAAAGTAGAACTCTTTAGTGTGCAGTTTTTAGAGCTTCCTTTAAGTAATCAAAATACTGACCAGCAAGAAATCAGTTAATAAGCATTTCCCTTTTTTCATTCAAATTTTTGGAGAGATCTCAGAGTTTTTTCCTGTTCAATTCAGGTTCTAGACGACAAAGTTTTATTTAAGTGTATGTATTAGAGAAGTGATTGTATGCCAATCATAACAATACACACATAACATGGAGGGGGCAAATTGTTTCAGCTCTAGCTTTTACATAAAACTTCTTGTAGCTCACAGCTGATATACCACAGTTCAGTATTTAAATAAAATTTAGAATCTTTTTTTTTCAGGCAATTGTCATATACATACTAATCATGAATGAATTACCACTTACCAAATGACCACATCCTGAATCATCATACATTTTCTATGATTTTATCTCACTGGCTTTCTTTTAAAGTCACATAGTTTTCTTCTCTCTGAAATGATAAATTATGTCCAGGCACTATTGCATTCTAATTTAAACTAATTATGTAATAGCATTAGCAACAACCGGGATGGAAGTAAAAATAACCAGAAGTCTCTGTCGAGACTGTAGCTCTACTGGTTTGTACTTATCAAAAACTGATGCACAGAATTATGTATCTTAGTATAGTCTACTTGTGTGCCAAGTTATATTTAAATCAGACTAAAATTTAAGGAGGAGTAGTGTTTGCAGACAGATGGACGGACGCCGGACGCATTACTATCGCATATGCTCTTCTTGTCTCTGACCAGTAGAGCTAAAAACAAGATGCGCTTGTGAAACACAGCAACAAAGTTCGAAAATGCAATTTTTTTTAGCATATAGGTCACAGTCAAGATCACATAATCATTGTCCTTGTTGCCATTTGAAAGCACTTCATTAGTGGAGTATGCATACTAAATATGAAGCCACTATCTCGTATAGTTCTAAAGTTATGGTGAAGGTTTAAGATGACAACAGACACTCAGACAGACACACAGATATACAGTTATGGCAAAAGTTTGAACATTATAACTTGGTATTCACACAGCCACTTCGAGGTATCAAGGGTAAAATTCACAGCACAGCGGGACTGCATTTTGACTTCGAGGGATCAAGGGTTTCAAGAGATCAGGAGTTCGAGAACTCAAGAGCAAATCTGCTTAGTTATATAGTGGAAAAAATCGGGACCGGAGACTCACTTCAAGCGATCAAGAACTTCCGAGAAATCGAAGTTCAAGCCATCAAGAGTTACCTGTATATACAGATATAAGAAGCATGTTATTATTTGCAATTTTGACCTAATGACAGCTAAATCTGTTCAGTAAGACAATACTGTGTACATATATGTAAGTAGTTTTATTGTGCATGATTATTTACTTAGCAATGCTTATTTTCTTGATCTTCTCAACTTGAAGTGTTCTGTATTTTATTACCAAGTTTGTAATAAACATAATGAAACATACCCTTTTCCACATCACATCCTGTATCAGACCTTCGACCAATATCAGCCCTAGGGCCTCTGTCCCTCTGCCTGATATTGGTGTCTCGGGCTAGGATGTGATATAGAAAAGAGTATGTATTATTCGCTATACATTGACCTACTCAGGTCAATAATTGTGAAAAAACTGATAATTCAAGCTGATGATTCATTTGCATTTCTTGACATACTATCAATATTAATTGACTATTAGGCTTTTCTTTTTTTACATCTTCATCTCAACAGGCTAGACATTACAAAAAAAATCTTTTGAGCAGTAAACTATTTCAATAAACAATAAAACAAACCTAGGCTAATATCTTCAGAAAAGTGGACAGGCTTTCACCTACATTAACTTTTTTATGTATATTTTTCCTCCATATCATCGTCATGCATATGATTAAGGGTTATGCTATTCGCTACAATCTATTCCAACTGTTGTGATGAGGATATCCTTCATGAATAATCAGATAAGCTGAGATTGAAGACACTTTTTGTAAAAATATCGATGCTTTTATCAAAGTTTTGAACCAAAAATATTTAATTTATACCTTGCCCCATAAGTCGTAAGTTCCAAAAAACAAGAGCTGGCTATCCAGAAAACACATGTATTCAAACCGGATGTTCTACAGTCTGCATTTAACTACGAAACCATGCTCGGTGTAACTATTATCATCCGGATAATTTGAGCGGGGTTAAAAATATTTTTTTTAATTCCGAAAAGTATTCATTTATATATATAGAGAGAACATACATATGGAGCATACATTTTAATAAACATGATAAAAGGCGAAACGTTGCCATTTTACAACATACAGCATGTACATGCATGGTGCCTTTGGGGCCTCCATAATCAAAGTTATGCTATATCACTGTCTCAATTTTTTTTTCTCTCTCTCTTTCTCTCTGCAATATATACACTTAACAATTTTAAACTTAGGTATACAACTTTTCAAAATGGCGTCAGAACAAAAGTTGCCTCCGATAGTGAAGATTTGTTGAACATTGCCAAATATTACAACTATTTACCGTAAAAAGTTAACAAAAATATACGTACACTAATCCTTCATCGTTGGCCATTGCATTTATCACAGTCTTAAAGACACTGGGTGGTGAACCATCTTTACTTTTCACATTTACCAGCTGTTTACACCTTCTTCTTCGTCCTTCTCGATCCTCCAAAAATGGCGCCTCGGGAAATTGACCAATGAAATAAAGCGCCTACAGAGCGATGCAGGATGGGAAATATAAACTGTTCACATTCAATATGATTAGGCCTAAGTGTGACTATGAGATCTTATATTAGAATTTAATTAAGTTTTCCCCTTTCCATGGAATAAAAAGAGGGGCTCCTAAATAATTTAATTTGCCGATATGATGTGTAGGCCTAGTATATTTAGAAAAAAAAAGCGGTTAGATACATGAGGCAAGAGCAGAAAAAATTGTTTCTTGCTTGACACCTCAACTTATTTGCCTTCAGGTTATGGGTTTCGGGGCTTGGTTGTTGGTAGTGGCCGTCCTTGCTGAAAGTACCCCCCCCCCCCCTCCCCGCTTCTTTCAACTGTTACATGTATGATTATGAATTTATAATGTCACACCAAAAGATGTTAAATTTTTTTATTGTGAACTTTCCACAGGAATCCTAAAAGGCATGAAAATGAGCTACAATTATAATATGATTATCAAGAGCAGTTTTTTTTTATTTCAATAGTGATGATTGAAAAGTTCTGTGATCAATAATTCATTGCTAATAAATTGTTGTGTTTTTTTGGGGGGAGGGGGATTAAATTACTAATTGAACTCCCTCCTTTTCGGGGTTTAATTAATAGATTTTGAGCCTGCTATCAATATTACTGGTGGACCTGCTAGACTTTTCCGTAATTGCTACATGTACATTGTACTTTAAACTCCTTGGCCTTTTGCTAAAAAAATTTCCCACATCATTTTAACACGTAAAATTGTTAAATGAATCAGAATGTTGGAAACCTTTTTCTTGGGAGAGTTATATCTCTAGGTGGAACAAAACTGACATCTTATCAAAGGCAGGAAAATATAACAGTATTTTAATTCAGTATTTCAGTCGTGATTGGTATAAGTGAAGTCATGGGAAATATTACATGTATGTCGAAAGTCATCTATACTCGTTGATGTGCAGGGCTGTACTTATGCATACAGCTTTAGCTGGTCCCGCCCTGTATTTCTTTCATGTTTTTTTTTTTTTGGTTAAGAAATCTAGTAAGGTATGCTAGTAAAAATAAAATCCCGGTTAGTTTATTACTCTAACGGAAATTACTTTCCTACAGGTCTGAAGATGGAGTCTATTGGGTTTTATTTTTTTTTTTTTAAAAAGAGTAGCATGTCGGCGAATAAAAATAAAGTAGTGTACAACATAGATAAAGAAATGCTTGTTGAAGTATTGACAAACTTCATACCTCTATAGAATGAAATCAACATAAACTGCACAAAAATACAATCGTGACAATTATACAATGAATTAATTATACAATGAATTCTTTTAATAGATTGCCTTAGCATGCACTACTTTAAAAGCCATTGTTCTTAAGGAAAACAAAATCATGCAAAATATTATAGACTTCTCTTTATCTAGAGCAATGGCCTTTGGAGAAAAAAATGGCTGAAAATTTTAAAGTTTGTTAAATATAATGTATGTGCATTTAGGACCCTACATTGTAATTTCATGCGAAAAGTGCAGGCGTTTACTACACGGGGATCTGCGTACATATTCAAACAAAAAAAGGAAATAAAAAAAAAACGGTTTATGTGATGAATTATATTATAAACATTTATCTAATAAATGTCTTTGTAGTACTTTAGATTACAAATTTCACACAAAAACCAGTGGCGTAGCATCGTTTTTGAAAGTGGGGGAGGGGGGGGGGCCAGTCAGAGAAAAAAAATTTACTTACTTGAAAAAGTTGATAGGCAAAAAAAAAGTTGCCACAGTCGAAAATCCTATTTTGTGGGGGTGGGGGGGGGGGGTAGGTTTTATTTTTTTATTCAGTGCCAACTATTTTAATACCAATTCTAATACTACATTTTCGGTACATCACTTAAAGATGGGGGGGGCAATCAGGCTTTCAATTAACATTTCGTATAGTTTAAGTAAGGTTAGGAAAAAAAGTGGGAGGGAGAGGCCCCCCTGGCCCCCCGGTTGTTACGCCCCTGAAAACCCATCAACAATATTAAATACAGTTTTGATTTCACATTGATCTATTAACGTCATTCCGATTTAGTATAATTATACACGACGGAATTAAGATCTATTCAATACCTATAAAAAATTATTTAATTTCTAAAGAGGATAGTTTTATTTCAAATCAGTTATGAAAATTGAAATAAAAATTCTAAATAGTTTGTTCTTTCATTGAACTTCTTAAATGTAGGTTATTTTATAAATATGTTCTCTTGTATAACTTTATTTATGGAATATACAATTTTTTAAATGATAAAAGAAACACGAATCATCATCATAATTTAAAAGAATTTTCGGTCGGAGACTGTGTGTGTACATGCTCGACAACAGCCCATTGTTCCCTTTAGGTACACTGTAAAAAATGTGCTTAGAAATTAAACACTACCATAACATGTTTATATCTAAACATGTTTAATAATATGTTTAACAACTAAACACTTCGGTCCAAAGTATTTAATACCTAAACACGTTCAGAAATTAAACGCGTTTCATTCTTCAGTCAGTGAAATACGGAGTTGTCTTCCCGGAAATGATCGAGATATATTCAAACATTAGTTAGCGCGGTTGATGAACAAAGAAAATCACAAGATCAGGAGAATGCTGTTTTTCCTATAAAAATGATAGAAATTCAAGATATAACCGTTGCAGAAAAAGTGAAATACACGAGGGATGCTTTTTGAAAACTGATCCAGAAGGTTTGTATGCTTTTATTTACGCAAAATGAGCTTGACGAGAAATGTAAACAATGTCAACAGTACTTGCTTATCTTAGGATCTCGCAATCTTTACTGAATTTGAAAGATACAATGTACACCATCACTAATTAATAGAGCTTGACTACTCATAATGCGGTTATAAAATAATGGATATTAATGGATGATCAATTTCAACAAAGAGGACATATATCTTGTACTATTATTGAGATAGATGTATGAATAGTATGCTGTGTGTGTCTTCTACACACGAACAAATCTTGGATAAAGTACATAGTATGCTTTTACATGAAAACCAATTAACAATTGAAAATTCTTTTATTTATGATAGAGAAGATGATGGAGAGGTTAAAAAGACTTTCAACCACACAGAGAAAACATGAACTTCTTACAGAAAAGAATCACTGATTTGATCAGTGGTACAAGGTAAATTTATGTTACTTGTACAGTGTACTTGTACTTTATTTAAATGTGTTAAACTTGTTGTTGATCTATCTATTATATGTTAAAGGTTTTCTCAGCTTGTCTCTCCCATGGACTGCAAAATTAATGTTTCTTTCTCTATTGTTAAGACTAAAATTTCTGTCCATTACATTTGTTTTGATTTGATTTATTTACTAATATTTTTGTAGAAAAAGAAGTTTTACTATCAAAGCAAAACGTAAGGATCAAGCCAAGTTGAAGAAGTTGAAGATCAGCAAATAGGAAAAGAATAGCATTATGAACATCATTATTGAAAGAGGACTGGAGATATTGGGGGCTACTAAATTGAATTCGATAACCTTGTGTTGTGTTACTCAGCTTGGACTTGAGATATCCCAAATATTTTCAAATTTCTGGACGTTTTATGATTTTTATTTTGGTGACATAGACAACAAATAAGTAAAAAAAAACAATCTTAAATAACCAATCAAAAATAATTTGATTACTGAAATGCGTATTTTAAAGATTTTGTGACATACTCTATTGAATGTATGAGTTTGTTTTAAAAAATGACTTTTATTCTTAGATGGATTAAATGTTAAATATTTTGATTTAATTTTAATTTTCTAATCTTAATAAACTAACAATAAGTATGAAAATACTCTGAAGTTCTTTGTAATTTGTATAGAGATACATGTACCCGGTAACCTCATTGGTTTATTATGAGTGTACCAGTAATGAATAATTATTCTTTCATTTGAATTGTATTTTATCATGTTTAAAAGTTTAACATATCTAAATTCTAAACACGTTTAGACCCTAAACGTGAGCTTCAGCATGCACATGTTTAGAAATTAAACGTTTACCTAAACAGTTTTAGAAAATAAATGTGTTTAAATATTAAACATGTTAAAAATCTGTCTACAAGAATAGTGTTTAGAAAAATGTTTAGACTCTAAACACATTTTTTACAGTGTATATACAAAACCGTCTCAATTCAGATAGAATATACAAAAAATACACAGTGACAGGGGTCTTCGCGACACGTGTCTCCACCTGAAATGGCACGTGAGGACAGGTGTCCCTAATTACACAGGCCGACCATAGTGACGGGGGGGGGGGGGGGGCTTCTCAAAGAAAAAATTAAAAGCAACCCACCCATCCCCAATAATAAAAATATTAATTTAATAAATTTAAAAAAAAAACAACAAAAAACAATATTCACTATTAATAGTAAAATACTAGTATGATAATACTCAACCCCCAGCCAATTCGATGAATGATTCTTATCTGACCAGTTTATATTAATATATTAATTCATATTAAAACAAAATCTTTATCACTTTCTAAACTTTTATTTAAAAACTTGAAACACTAAAAATGTAATTTTGACAAACCAACTGAAGTATTTTTTTTCCTGACGGATTATCCCGGTATATAAGAAATGTCAATCTCTGGTATCTAACACAAATGCCTGGTAAGGTACCTTGATGTCTTGTGAATACATGTTATTATGTAAAAATAATTCTTCAATGTCAATTGCAAAATATTGGAGAAAAATTTAATTATTTTATTGAGGAACGTCTCATCTGTCCTTAATCAGTAATCGTAATTTGACATATTTCTTTATTTACTTTTTAATCGATCTTTTTAGTAAACCTTTTCTGTAAATAATTTCATTAAATGTACCCTTCCTTAGCTCTTCCATTTTTTTCAAAGGAACATACATCATAGACAGCTTCAAGAAAGTGGGATCGGAAATGATTGATTTCTACATAACTGCATGCACTTACTTTTTTCTATTCCACTTCACGCATTCTATACGAGTTTACCAAAACTTATTTAATAAATCAAATTCAAAATTAAATTAAATAAAATTCAGTTAAATAAAATTATATTAAAATTGAATATTGCGTTCACGGTGCTGAAATATTAAGTTAATCACACAGAAATACGCATCTAGTTATTTTAACTGTTTGAAGTTAATTATTTTGATACAGCATGTAAATACTTTTGAAATATTTCTATAATTGGTAAAAATATGGTAAAATAATTATTTAACTTTTTGTAAAATAAAAGGTAGGTGGGTTAGTATTGATATATACTTTCAAAGTTTCCCTGCCTGGGAAACATGGGGAAAACAACACATTGGTGGCTTCCATGTCGGGAATCTGTATGGAAACCACTGAGGCATGTTTACATGGTTTCCTATCTTTGAAAACTTACGGGAAACCACAGGTTGGTTTTTCCATATCGGGAAATCACATGGAAACCACTGGGGCATGTTTCCACGGTTTCCTATCTTTGGAAACTTACGGGAAACCACAGGTTGATTACTTCCATGTCGGGAATCTTAATGGAAACCACCGGGGTATGTTTCCATGGTTTCCTATCTTGGGAAACTTACGAGAAACCACAGGTTGATTGTTTCCATGTCGGGAATCTATGTGGAAACCACTATGTGATTTCCATAAAATGGAAACTATATGGAAACTACTGATGTCACGATTCCCATATGTTTCCATCGGGTTTCCAAATTTGGGAAACCTGGCTTTTCATCCTGTGTGTGATTAAGAAACTGTGTACCAAGATCGGATAGTGCAAAATAAGATTTGCGTCCTTTATTGCACGCTTTGTGTATCCTGTCAGATAGTTTACACTTATGGTTGATAACGATTCCTAAGTGGTTATACGAATATTCACATGATACTTCGGAGGGACCCAAGTGCCATGATGTTTGATCTAGGTTTGAACCTTTGGCTTGAAATTGTATGACACACGACTTGGGCGCATTAAATCGCCATTTACATGCATAGTTGTATGCGATATCTAACTGTATTTGAAGTGCTAATGGTGAAATACCAATTAATGACAGGTCGTCAGCTAAGGAGGGGCAGTTGCTAGGGATATCTAATATCCCAGTATTTGGGCTACCCAACTGTAGATCACGAATGAGATCATTGATAAAGACAAGGTATAAGAAGGTCGAAAGTACTCCACCTTGTCTGACACCTTGATTAACCGGAAACCAATCTGACTGGGTTTGGTTTACAACAATTGAACTAACTGTATTTTGGTGACATTGGTTGATTAGAGACCATAATCTACCAGTAATGCCAAGATCGTATAACTTGAGCATAAGACCAGGCCTCCACACCCGTGTCAAATGCTTGCCTGGTATCAAGAAAACTCACGTAGACATTACTACCTTGTTCCAAGTTATGTAGAATTGTGTCTTGTAGATTAAACGACGCTGTCGGGCAACCTAACCCTTTCTGAAAACTCTGTTGTTGAGCATGTGGAAAATCTTTATTGAGTAAAACATAATTAGTAATACGATTATGTATAACTTTTTCAAACAATTTAAAAAAGCAAGGCAATAAGGCTACAGGCCTGTAACTGTTACAGGAATTTTAAGGCTTATTGCCACCTTTGTATAATGGAACTATCAGACCACGTTTCCAGCAACCAGGGATATGACCGCAATTTACAATTGCGTTAAATAACTTCATAAGACATGAGGCGAGTGTTTTACCACCGTGTATTATATGTTCGTTCGTTATTAAGTCATGTCCAGGTGCTTTCCGTAGATTTAAAGTGTCAGTAGCGGTGATTATTTCCTTTAATGTTAAGTAATTTATCTTTAATTTTCACACTGATTAACTTCTGGCTTCTATTAATATAGACGAGAAGAGCATAGAGAATCGGTGTCACAAGCTACATGTACATCGACACCGAAAGAAACGGTTTGATCTGTTAAAGTGTATTTCTTAGGGATGGCAATCGATTGCAGAATTGCTAATCGCTTAACCGCAAAACGTTCCGACCGATTAACCGGTTAGTCGTATCAAGATATACATTTTGACATTTTTTTTTTTCAAATACACAATAGGCTATAAAATGCGTTAGAAGTTGAGACACATAAACGCAAGGATACTACGCTGCCAAGAGAGCGCCTGAGAAATGCACAGCCAAGCGTCTAAAGAAGAAGACTGGAAATAAAAGCTGAAAGGCAATCTAAGAATGCATCGCAGTCTGTTCTTGAAGGTACGTGTGCATGTACATCTATTTAGGATTGACTAATTTTTAGCGGTTTCATTATCTTTAATATATTTACTCGTACATGTATAATGATACAATCTTAATAAAAATGAGTTGCTTTTCATGGAGATACATATAAGCCAAACATCCACTGGATTTTTAGACATTCTCAAGATTACCAAGAAATAATTGAAAGATGTCCAGCTTCCTAACTACAAACAAGAGACACTAGTTCACAATCTATTAAGAGAGGAATATGAGGCCCATAATGCGATGGCAGATGTGACTGCATTAGAAAAATTATATTACTCTAATTCACGTTTGTCAGAAAGTGCAGTGTCTGAAAATGTTTTTTATTTGTTATATTACACATGTAAAGAGTAATATTTTTCTAAGGCATGCTACAATTTCTCTTCTCATGTCTATAGCCTTTTCATGCTTATCAAACTTTATTATTTTTTTATACGTCTTAAATATCTAATAGATTTTGGAAGCATAACAACATGAACAAACTACCGGTAGATGGATTTTCTTTTAGCAGTGAACATGGTACATCGAATAAAGCTCATCAACATTATTTTTTGTCATTGATCCTGTTGATTGTTAACAATAAGAAGATGAGAATAACTAGTTCAAATATCTCAAAAATTTGGAAAAATGTTGAAAAACATAATCATGTTATTTAAAAAAAATATCTCAAAAATGAACGTAAATGTTTAGCCTGGGTGCATTATTTGTGTGTTGGGAGGCAAATACAAACAATAATTTTTTTTTTATTTAGGTGTGACCGTGTGAAATGAACATATTTTGAGTAATAATTATATTCTTTGATCTAGTGCTTAAAATAACATAATTATATACCTTGACCGCTAGACATTTGATGACACCTGTACTTGAGTTAGATTGTTAATTATTTTCCAATTATGTCAATTATGCATTAATACCTTGAGTAACTCTTCATTAAAATTGTTCTTTCATTATTGTTATAAATTGGTTGTTCTGTACACGATCTTCAGTTGGAAACTGGACCTTGCACTGTCCACGCCGACATACCGATCATGTAGTAAACACCAAGTTTGGACCGTTAATAAATAATTAAACGAAGCACCGACTTGTGTATTTCTACCGGTTATATTTGGTGGAGAATCCTAAGGGTAATTTTTCCAAGGCTACTGCATATACTTTGTAGTAGTTAGATCCCAGTAATCTCATACAGCTAAGCGAGTTCGCTACCCTTCGTACCAGAATTCCCCTAATCATTGACATGTTTCCATTTGTTTATGCATGGATGCGACCAGTCCAACCGCGCTTCACCTTGCAACACTGTGGACGCTGCGGATTAAGACACGGATGGACCGTCTGCAACGCACTGACTTTATCATGTGAGAGTAGAGGACACTATGCAAGGATGTGTAAATCCAGGAATTCCCGTACTATCTGTGCTGTCTCTTAGTATCGACGCGCTCAGTTGCAACGCAGACTGACGAAACATATACAGTGCGAACCTCAAGAAAATCAAAGAGGAAGCAAACCACAGACCGAGAAAGAATAATGAAATTTCGGACAAGCCGCAAAAATCGTAAAGAAAAATCTACAGTGAATGAAATTCCATTTTCATTTGTCAGCGTTATTGAAATTCACAGTGAAACTTTGGATGTCATATATTACGAATGTTTTATGTACGACTTGTTTTGTATCTGTATGACCGGAAGTCAGTTTAATAAATATTCCATGTTGTGACCAGTGTGTTTTATATGGTGTCAGAAGTGATCTAACAAAATCACCACCATCCACAGCCCATCATCTCTAAAAAGGACGATGGAAAGCCTCATGGGATCTCACCCAAACATGAACTGGGAAAGTAATGACCTCGAAGGGTCATGGAAAGCATTTAAACAACATGCGGAATTTGTCTTCACCGGACCGCTCAAGTCGAAAACAGAAAGTGAGAAATGTGCGTATTTAATGATATGGGTTGGAGACAAAGGCAGAAATATCTTTGCAACCTGGAATCTGGACGAAGAAGATCGAAAGAAACTGAGCGTACATTATGAGAAATTTGAGCAATATGTCAAGCCGAGGACGAACATCATCTATCACAGGTACCGATTTCAAACTAGAGTACAGGGAGAAACAGAGACATTCGATCAATTTGTTACTGAGTTAAAATTGCTAGTCAAAGATTGCACTTATGACAAAAGTGAAGAAATGGTTAGAGACAGAATAGTAATAGGTGTGAGAACACACAAAATACGAGAGAAACTTATAAACGTAGGATCGGATCTAACCTTGCAAAAAGCACTCGACATAGCACGTCTGCACGAACAATCAACGACTCAAGCAAGACAGATCTCAGGGGAAGATGCATCTGTACATGTCATTCACAAGAAGTCGCATTCCGAGCAACCAAAATCTGCGCAACAATTTGCTAATCCACGCAAGAAAGCTCACACAAACAGAAATCAATATTCAAAGAAAAAATGGCATCATAACAAACTTCCACAGACAAATGAATGTTCGCGATGCGGATATGAACACAATACCTCAGTGTGTCCTGCCAAGGGAAACAAATGCCATAAATGTGGTCATTTGGATCACTTTGCGAGAAAATGCCATTCGAAAGCCAAACGTGTGAATGCCGTTGATACTTGTTCTTCCGATAGTGAAAACGACTTGTGTGAAGAGTTATATCTTGGTTATATAACAGCCGACGTTAACATGGTGGATACAGAATGGAGTGAAGCCATTGAAATCAACGACAAAACCGTTCGATTCCAATTGGACACAGGTGCAAAATGCAATGTGTTACCGTTGACGACACTTGAGGAGCTAGGACTGAATTGTGACCAACTGTCTGCGTTGAAACCAAATCTGAAGTCATACAGCGGACACAGAGTCAAATCTGTTGGTAATATTGTACTGCAGTGCAAATATCAAGATCGTGCAAGTGACATTGCATTTGAAGTTGTTGACTTACCTTCAGAACCAATTCTTGGATCTGCGTCTTGTTCAACAATGGGACTTGTAAAACGAGCCTACAAACTTGACCACGTAGAAACAACGAACATTCCTAAGGATATTCAGTCAGAGTATGGAGATGTATTTAAGGGTCTAGGACTCTTGCCAGTAAAACAGGACATCAAAATTGACCCGTCAATACCTCCAGTAATTCACCCACCTCGTCGTGTACCAATTGCGCTCCGTGACAAGATCAAAGATGAACTTGATCGCATGGAACAAGCGGGTGTTATTGTTCCGCAGAAAGAACCTACAGCATGGGTCAACTCTATGGTTACCGTCCAGAAACCGAATGGAAAACTACGCATTTGTATAGACCCCAAAGATCTCAACAAAGCTATACGCAGAGAACATTATCCTCTTAAGACAATAGAAGATGTCACACAGCAGATTACTGAAGCAAGGATGTTTTCGAAACTTGACGCAACATCCGGCTTTTGGCAGATTGGACTCACAGAGGAGAGTTCAAAACTCTGCACCTTCAATAGCCCCTATGGACGCTACAGATTCACGAGGCTACCATTTGGTATCAGCTCAGCGTCAGAAATCTACCAGCGCACAATCTCAGAGATGGTCAGAGACCTAGAGGGATGTGAAGCGATTACAGATGACATTTTGATCTGGGGTAAAGACAGGCAGCAGCATGACCAAAGATTGAAAGCCGTCATGAACCGAATTCGGGACTACAACTTAAAACTGAGTCCAGAGAAGTGCCAGTTCAGAAAAGACCACATTGCGTATGTAGGTCACGTGTTTACCTCTGCAGGGATCCAGCCTGACCCTGAGAAGATTCGCGCTGTGAAAGACATGCCTGCGCCTCAGAATGTATCCGAACTACAGACATTCCTAGGATTCATACAATACCTTGGAAAATTCCTACCAAACCTGTCTGAAGCGAGTGCACCACTCCGATCACTCCTGGAAAAGGACATTCTCTTTCAATGGGAGAAACCACAGGAAGACAGCTTCAAGACCTTGAAGCACCTTGTGAGCAACACACCTGTCTTGCGCTATTACGACCCAAAGAAACCACTTGTACTAACAGTGGACGCAAGCTCGAAGGGACTCGGTGCAGCACTCATACAAGAAGGTCAGCCTATTGCCTACGCATCACGTGCTTTATCAAAAAGCCAACAAAATTACGCCCAGATTGAAAAGGAGGCGTTGGCCATTGCGTACGGATGTACAAAATTTCACCAATATGTATTTGGTCGTCACGTATTGGTGGAAAGTGATCATAAGCCACTCCAATCAATATTTCGTAAACCGCTTTACTAAGCACCTGCTCGACTACAATCACTTCTGCTCACACTACAGCGTTATGACATAGAAGTTACTTACAAACCTGGCAAGACTATATTCATTGCGGACACCCTCAGCCGAGCCTTCATGAATGAAACAAAGGAACAGCTTATGCCCGACATTGAAATTAACTCAATCAGTTACTTACCAATGTCTCCAGAACAGTATGAACGCTTTCAGCAAGCTACTCATGACGACCCAGAACTGCAAACATTACAGGCCGTTGTAAAATCGGGATGGCCCAACACCAAAGATAGCATACCGAACTCAACCTACCCTTACTGGCCATTCAGAGACGAGATTACATGTATCGATGGACTGATGTTTAAGGGACAAAAAATCATTGTACCATCAACACTACGGAAAGAAATGCTAGATCGTATACATAGCTCTCACCTTGGAACAGTGAAATGCAAAAGTAGAGCTAGAGAAACATTATACTGGCCAGGAATGACATCATCGATTCAAGAGGTAGTTGAAAGATGTTCAATTTGTGCGTTGAACAGCAAATCAAACCCCAAAGAACCAATGCTAGAGACAGAAACACCATCTCGTCCATGGTCCATCATATCAACTAATTTATTTGATTTCAAAGGACATTCATACTTGGTATGTGTTGATCATTTTTCAAAGTGGCCTGAATTTGCAAAACTTGAAAACCAAACCAGCGACAACACCATCCTACACCTGAAAGGTATTTTTTCTCGAATCGGGATACCAGACAAGCTAATATCCGACAACGGACCGCAGTTCGCTTCTGCAAATTTCCGAGAATTTGCTAAAGACTATGGTTTTGTGCACAAGACAACAAGCCCGCACTTCCCGCAGGCGAATGGACAAATAGAACGTACTGTCCAAACAGTAAAACAACTGTTGCGGAAATCAACTGATCCATACAAAGCCATACTTGCATACAGAAATACTGCCATCGACATGCTAGGAAAGTCTCCAGCACAACTATTCTTCAACAGACGTCTGAAAACCGACTTACCTGTAGCATCACCTCTGTTGGAACCAAACTCTGTTGGCATGCAAGAAGTTCAAGAGCGACTGAAAACTCGCAAATACCAGCAAAAACTATACTACGATGCTCATGCTGGAAAGGAATTACGTGATCTCTATCCTGGAGAAACCACAGTTATGCGACACGACAACAAATGGACTCCCGCCGTAGTCGTACAACAGCACAGCTCTCCAAGATCGTATATTCTCCAAGCACAGTCCGGAAAACGGTACCGACGAAACAGACGTCATATCAGACCAACCTCTGCGACGTTCCCAGACAAACCTGAAGTTGATGAACCGATTCTCCCTCCTCCGTCAGAGAAATCCAATGAACCGTTCCAATCGAATGCTGGACAAACCGCTATCGAGAAACCGTCTCAGGAAGTTGAACCGTCCAATCCGACAATATCCGTCCCGAGTACCACCTGCACTAGATCCGGGAGGAATGTGGTGTGTCCATCCAAATTCAAGGATTTTGTGAAATAAGCAATTAGTGAATTTGTGAAATGATCAATACCAATTGTTCAGAATTTTAGTTTGTGATGCATGCAGCATAATATTAGATTCGTTATTGTAGAACTCAGTATTTGTATTACATGTACAAAATGTGTTGATAATGTTGTTTTTTTTAAAACGGTTGTGAAACTATTTCAATTTTGATGATTTGACATCTCTTTATTTACAGCTATTGACATTCATTTACAAACAAACTGTGAATTTAAAGCTCTAGTCATTATCATTAACTTCTAGTCAGTCAGTCACTATGTACATCAGTTTTGAATTTGTCTAATTGTCCTTTATCTATAAAAGGGGGGATGTCATATATTACGAATGTTTTATGTACGACTTGTTTTGTATCTGTATGACCGGAAGTCAGTTTAATAAATATTCCATGTTGTGACCAGTGTGTTTTATATTGGAGACCCAAGTTAAAAAATTCAGGGACCAGGCAGCATCTAACAAATCCGACGCCCAGTATTACCAAAACAAATGGTTGCGTGAGCGGCAAGCGTCTCTAGTGCGGCTCTTAGATAAAGACCAGAATATCAAAGAACTCCAGAAAAAATTATCTGCTTGTATACAAAAAGATCTCGAGGAATCGAAAAAAGGTGATCGATGACTTCCAGAACGACACCAAAAAGAAACAGGAGATAAAATCACTCCGGAAAATTGTGTCAATTCTGATAGATATGCAATCAGGATAGTTTTAAATGATACTTAATGCAATACTAATTAAAATGAGAAAATAAAGCAGTTCCATTTTTTTCAGAAATTCACAGGGCTAATTAAGGCCATAAGTGAACCTTGTTCTTTCACACAAGTGACTAATTTTGAATGTGATTTATATGTATTGTAGCACTTATAAAGGAACTTTTATATCTCCTGCTTGCTACCTGGATTGTGTTAACCGCTTTACTTCTGTACCTATGGATGAGCATTAAGAAGTACAAGTGGTCTATTGGTGCAAGGCATCATTTTATGTATCACGATCATATATATCCTAAAATTGCTAATATGAATATCATATTAACCTTAAAACCCTATATGTTATAGTATGCAACACCTGCATCGCTATTTGAGGGTTATTAGAAAAGTTTGCGAACAGTGATTTACTGAATTCTTCTTGATTTACGGAAAATCTATTGTGCAGTGTGTGAAGAATGTTCAATGTCTAATTATTACCTATGTTTTGTTGATTACTATCTGCACGTAGAAAATGTTGTCCATTTGCAAAAAAGTATCATGATTCATGAGATATGTTTTATCAAAATAATAAATATATTTATCAGAAAATAGGTTAAGATTAACTGACTAGCTTAATCGACTTCATAGAAATAACACACTCACAATATAACTTGTCCTTAAACTTTTTTAACAACACTCGTACATAGTAAATGTGTATATGCAATTGGTAAACATATTAAAAAGCTTGAGTGTCTTTCATTGTCTAATAAAGTAACCTCGACGTTCTCAAAACTTTCAAATTTGGTATATCATGCTCAATTTCATTTCCATATTTACATGTTTAAGGAATTTTTATTAACTCTTCAGCTACAACAGACAGGGATGGTCTCTTTCAATTTGAGGAGTAAAATTTATGGAATTGGGCTTAAAAGTGGGGTTCCGGGCTTGGGACGATTCCAACCGCTCAGGTGGATTTCAGGGACAGGATGAACAAACTGAAACTAAATATACATGCTGGTCAGGAGATTGTTCAATGGCCGAGTTGGCTCAGTGTATATATATATTTTTTTATTTTTTACTTAGTTATACAGCCGTTAATGCATAACGTTTTGCATTCGTTCAATATTAAAGAATTGTTTTAACTTATTTAGTTTGTATTTGTTTTTTGTCAAACATTAAAAAAAACATCTGTGCTTGAGAAACACTATAACAATGCCTCTATGAACTAAGTAATATTTAATTTTTTTCATTTGGTTTGATGGTATACCCAGTATCCAAAACATACTACCCTTGTAATTAAATATCATTTTAAGTTGTACATATAATGTTTTGTACTATGGTAGTATCTCTGAAAAAAAATTAATAAACAGCTTTATCTTGGTCAGCACTAGCCAGAAGTATCATGCTGATTAGCAATTAACAGTTATTGATATCTTGCAGTCAGATACAGAAAAAATTATAACAAAACAGAGGATTCAAACATCTGGCTTCATGCATTTGGTATTGCTCAATTATGTAATTATGACTATTAAATTAGAAGTACCCCATGTATAACAAATTAATTAATACGTTATGTATATGAAAATATGTCAAATAAAATACCAAATAAAGAAAATAATGTAATTGCTCCATAAATTACGTAACAGAAGCATTACTTTGAGAATGTTTCAAAATTATCTCATTATAAATAGTCTTTTCTTAATCATTCAACAAGTAAACCCTACGAGCATGGTATGTAACTGTGTTAAACTATCTTTATCGATAGTTAAAAATAAGACTTTCAGGAGCACACCATTCAAAGGTGTGTTCTCCGAACGGCTACTGAAATAAAACAACAAGTAATTATCACACTCAATTAAGGGGCCCTCTAAGGGGCACAGGTAGACTTACCTGTGTTTTCCTGGATAAGCAATAATTTATAAATCAGATATATTCATTCAATTTTATTGAATTTTTTTTATTTCATTCAATTTTTTTTTTCAAAAATATAATGAATTAATAATATAAATAGATAAAATTAAGATTTCAGAAAATAATTTATTTTTTTTTGGTACCTTTAATTTTATTTTTTCCAAACTTTTCAATAGTATTGATTGAGAATTTACAAACAATTGTTTGTGCTAAATTTTCAATATCTTTTAAATATCAAATTAACACATTAAAAAAAAAACATTTTTATGTATGATAAATAAATTGTTTATATAAAATTTTGTCTAAATTAATTCATTTATTCATCCTTTTTAATTATTAAAACAGTCTTTTAACTCATCATAAAATACAAAAGTTATGTTTTAATTTTCATATTAAATATAGATGATTCGAGATAAAAACAGATCACTTTGATTTTTAAGGAATTCCTAAGTTAATAAGCTAATTGATGAAGCACCTGATAATTGATATCAGTTCACTTTGAAATTTTAATAGGCAAAACTATCTCAATAAGTGTCATAGAAAATGATGTTCTGAACTGTTCTGCCTAATGATGCAGTCCAAGCTGTAAATACAAGAACAACCCAAGCTACAGAATAGTATCTATTTAAGGATGGACATGAAGTGCTGAACTTGCTTAATGATGCAGTCCAAGCTGTAAATACAAGAACAACACAAGCTACAGAACAGTATATATACAAGGATGGAAATGAAGTTGCATCATTCTTCACCCATCAACAATGGCGAATGCACAGCTCAACGTGAAATTCATCACAAACAGAAGAGGCGGCCAAAACTTATCCTTTCAAGGTTTCATCTACAGAATTCACCGAAGAACAGACACCAAGCTCTTCTGGAGATGTGTTGTTGCAGGATGTTCAGCAGGCCTCTCCACAGAAAACAACGTTCCCGTAGGATTCGGAAGACAGCTCCACGCCCATCCTGCGGATCACACCGAGGTTGTTGCCAAACAGATCATGAACCAGATTTCAAGGCGATGCACAGAAGAAGTGAAACCCATACCTTCAATCTTCACAGAGGAACTCAACAAGCTGCGAGACAACGAGTGGGATGACACCAGCAGAGAAGTCATCGAGGGATTGCCAACCTTCAACACGGCCAGGTCATCACTTTACAGAGCTCGCCGGAAACAGACTCCACCACTTCCAAAGACAGCTGCTGACATCCGACTTGAGGGGAAATGGACAGAAACAGAGACAGGGGAAAATTTCCTTCTTCTAGACGACACCGTTCACAACAGTAGGATCCTAGCATTCGCAACAACGGACAATCTACGAGACCTGGCAGCTTCAGAGACCTTTTTCTGTGACGGGACATTCTACACCTGCCCCAGCCTATTCCACCAGATCTACACCATTCATATCCTGAGTGATGATGTGATGACACCTGTTGTGTATGCCCTGCTACCAGGAAAGAGTCAAGCCATCTATACAAGATTCTTCACCCATCTTCAAGATAAGATCAACGACCTTGGCCTACAGTTTCTACCTACCTGTGCTCTAGCAGACTTCGAGACAGCAGTCCACAACTCCATCAGAGAAGTGTTTCCGGGTGTAACAACCAAGGGTTGTTTTTTCCACTTCACACAAGCTATTTGGCGAAAAGCTCAACACTCAGGACTACAGATTCCCTACAAAGAAGACGACGACGTAAAGACTCTGGTTAGACGAGCAGCAGTTCTTCCCCTTGTTCCACTTGACTGCATTGAAGACGTTTGGTTCAGAGCCCTAGAAGACAGAGATGAAGCTGACCTGACACAAGCTACAGAATCCTTTACAGACTATGTGACAGAACAGTGGGTGAACGGTGACAGACTTCTGTGGAATCATTTCGGAACGGAGGGACCACGGACCAACAACAGCCTGGAAGGATGGCATGGAAAACTCAAAAGAATTGCACAGCATGCACATCCCAACATCTTCGTCGTGGTGAAGATGTTCAAAGACATACAGAATGCAAAAGAGATTCAAAAGATTCAGAGAGAAGCCGGCGGAAGTATTAGACCTCCAGCGAAGAAGTATGCAACAATAAAGAGAAGACTGCAGCTACTGAAAGAAAGGTATCAGCAAGGCATCATAGATCTTATGACCTACACAGACTCGGCATCTGAACTTCTGCACCTCGGACAGTGATCCCTTATTTGTGATGAAACATGAAGACTAAATGACTTGTTAATATTGTAAATATGTGTGATATGAAAGTGAAACAGTGCTATTTTATTCATAATATAAAAATAAGTGCTGCTATACAATAGAACTTTAATATAGTTTATATTTTTAAAAATGTTTGTGTATATAATATTTTTATTTAAAAATATGCATACAAAATATTTATTTATACCAGTGCTCACTGCTCAAATAAAAAAATGAAATAAAAACTTGTTCTATTTTATTTAAATTCTGGTTGATTATTCATACAGGTAAGTCTACCTGTACCCCTTAGAGGGCCCCTTAATTGAGTGTGATAATGACTTGTTGTTTTATTTCAGTAGCCGTTCGGAGAATAAACCCATTCAAACGACTCAAACTAAACTATCGATATTAAACAACTCAAACAAGCCATAATGCGCGGGACCATGTTTTGTAGCAGACAATTCAGGAGGAGACCTTATGAACACTAATAGTGTTAAGACAATCCTGTAGTGATTTAATTGTTGCAATAACGCTTTCAAATTAAAATGATTGGAACTTTAGTTCACTCTAAAACTACTACATGTAAGTGCTAAAACTTTTTTTTCACTATTTACACTTAAGTTAAAGTAATAACCAATATAACTTGTGTTGTCAATTTAAGACTAGAATATAATTTTATACTTGTATACCTTATTCGTATGCCTTTAAAAATTTGGCCTCAATATTCATGGGTCTCTTCATAAGAATGAGGTGTATCTAAAACCACGTGGTATTCCTGTCTTCAGTTTTATCGTCCAAAGACAACCCGTCGCAGCATGTTTCCTCGAATACAACGAGAAGTCGTTTAATATATGGAATTTTAAGACTTGCACTCTCCAGGAAGTTTTTTTTCCTGTGGGGATCCGGGTTAGAATAGGTCCTCAGTACCCCCTTGCTTGTTGTAAAAGGCGAATAAATGGGGCTGTCCCTCGGATGAGACCGTATAAACCGATTTATTGTGAAGCACGTGTGGCACGATAAAGATCCCTCTCTGCTCAACGGCCCTGAGTGCCGAGCATAGGCCCAAATTTTCAGCCCTTCACTGTCAATGGTGACGTCTCCATATCAGTGAAATATTCTGGAGAGGGACGTTAAACATCATACAATCAATCAATCAATCCACGAAGTTTTTAACATTGAGTTTTTTTAGGTCACCTCAATAAACTCAGGTGACCTATTGCTATCCGTTTTCGTCCGTCGTCGTCCGTCGTGTGTTAACATTTGAACATTTTCAGCTTCACCCTGCAACCACTGAACCAATTTCAACCAAATTTGGCACAAAGCATCTATGGGTGAAGGGGAACAAAAATTGTGAATTTCATGATCCCTGCCCCCCCCCCCCTGGGGCCTGAGGGGTGGGGCCAAAACCACTAAAATTAATGCAATCTTTAAAAATCTTCCTCTTTACTCCTGGACATCAAGCAGTCAAACTATTTGCATGATTGTAATTAGCATTGAGTCCTCTACCAAAATTGTGAAATTCATGGCCCTGGGGTCAGGGGTTCTAGTGCTAGGGCGGGGCTAAGTAAGTATATAGTGAAAATGCATAATTTCTTTGAAAATCTTCTTCTCTGATCCTGGGTATTAAATAAACCAACTAAGTACATAGTTATGATGAGCAAGAGTGCTTCTACCAAATTTGTGAATTTTATGGCCCCAGGATCAGGGGTTCTGGTGTTAGGGTGGGGCTCTAGTGATTATATAGTAAAAATACATGATTTCTTTGAAAATCTTCTTCTCTGCCCCATGGTATTAAATAAACCAAGTAAGTAAATAGTTATGATGAGCAAGAGTGCCTCTACCAAAATTGTGAATTTTATGGCCCCAGGGTCAAGGGTTCTGGTGTTTGGAGGGGGGGGGGCTCATTGATTATATAGTGGAATTACATGAATTCTTTAAAAATCTTCTTCTCTGCTCCGCAGTATGAAATAAACTAACTAAATGCATATTTATGATGAGCAAGAGTGCCTCTACCAAAATTGTGAATTTTATGGCCCCAGGGTCAGGGGTTCTGTGGTTGGGGGGGGGGGGACTCTATTGATTATATAGTGAAATTACATGAAATCTTTGAAAATCTTCTTCTATGCTCCTAGGTATTAAATAAACTAACTAAGTGCATAGTTATGATGAGCAAGAGAGCTTCTACAAAAATTGTGATTTTTATGGCCCCAGCATCAATGGTTCTGGTGGTGGGGCGGGGGGGGGGGGGTTACTTTATTGTTTATAAAGTGAAAATACATGAATTCTTTGAAAATCTTCTTCTCTGCTTTTATGTATCAAATAAACTAAGTACATAGTGATGATAAGCAAGTGTTCCTCAACTAAGATTGTGAATTTTATGGCCCCAGGGTCAAGGGTTCTGGTGTGTGTGTTGGGGGGGGGCTCTATTGATTATATAGTGAAAATATGTGAATTCCTTAAAAATCTTCTTCTCTGCTCCTAGGTATTATATAAACTAACTAAGTGCATAGTTATGATGAGCATGTGTGCCTCAACCAAATTGTGAATTTAATGGCCCTTTCATCAAGGGTTCGGGTGTTGGGGGGGGGCTCTTTGATTATAGTGAATTCACATGAATTCTTTGAAAATCTTCTTCTCTGCTCCTAGGTATTAAATAAACCAACTAAGTGCGTATAGTTATGATGAGCAAGAGTGCCTCTACAAAAATTGTGAATTCTATGGCCCAAGGGTCAGGGGTTCTGGTGTTAGGGTGGGGCTCTATTGATTATATAGTGAAAATACATTAAATCTTTGAAAATTTTCTTCTCTGTCTCTGGGTATGAAGCAGATGAACTACCTATATAGCTATGATGAGCAAGGGCCCTAATCTTGCAGAATTGTGAATTTCAAGGCCCCAGGCTCAGGGGGGGGGGGGGGGGCTCTACTTATATACTGAAAATGAATTAATTGTTTGAAATCTGGTACTTTGTATTTATAAAACATTTCTTTACTTTTTGATAGGCAATTTTAAGGGTGCCTTTTAAAAATTTGTGCAACCTAGGGTTAGGGGTTTATGTCAGAGTGATAGGGGCACTACTGATTATTGATGAATATTACTGATTCGTTGGAGTGCATTTTTGTTCCCCTACCCTGCATATGGGTATTCAGTAACCAAGCTAAGCGACTGCTACGTTTATTGTTATGATGATCAATGGTGCTCTTTCAAAATTGTGAATGCCATATAGCATCTGGCTTAAAACATGTAAATGAATCAAATTCAATACACTGTAACTGGAAAGTTGTTGCATAATGCTCAGGTGACCTGTAAGGCCGTGGGCCTCTTGTTTAAAATGGTAGGATGTTTTAATAGGCTGGAAAAATTAGAAAAATCTTAACAGATCTCAGAACTCTTGACTTCAGATGAAAAATGCGTACAAAACAGATGAGAGTCGCTTGCAGAAATAAGTACTTAATTTTTCCTAGTACAAAATCAATAGTCACGAACACTCTGCACTTTCCAAGGACTTAAAATTCATACCAACTCCACAAAAAGAAGTATCTAAAAAGTTATTTTGAATGACTTTGCAAACTCAGATGCAAGTATCACTGTGATAATGGAGAAAACTCCACTATACATCCTTTCAGAAAACCTTCGGGTCACAAACCCTAACTGGCTTGTAATACTGTAGAACAACACATTAACAAAACGAAATTAGAACTATCATCTATTCCAATCAGGAAAATACACAACTGAACTAGAAGAGAAGCCATAAATTCTCGGGAAACACGATATTGTTATCAAAGCGAGGTTTATACTGGCATTCCCAAAATACAATCAAAGTACTCAGAAGTACTGAATGCCGCGCTCATTTACAGGGTAATGAACAAAGACCGCAATGACAGTTTAAAAACAAGCTGATTCAGACATTGAAAAGATGATAATATAATTATATCTATATGTCATATATAGCATTAAAAAACTTAAAAATTAATTAAACTAGTGGGTATTGTTTTTTTTAACAAAAAACACATGTCTCCCCTTCTTTAACAACATTAACAAATGCAGTTTTACTATGAAGGTGAAAAAGAATAATGCAGTGCATCTCTCCAGTCTTTTATAGGATCTAAAGTTATTGTCTGGTCTTGCTTTTTTCTTAATTTCATCTTAAAAGAAGAAAATGGTCAAGGTAAAAAAAATTGATGTAGTGTATTTAGGCTTAAAGGTGTCTTTACTTGTTCCAAATAACAATCCTAATGTCAAGAAAGGTATCAAGTTATCAATTCAAATATATTTCATATGAACGTTTGACCATGACCTAATAATAATTGGATCAAGGTCAAAAATTTTCATCACATAATCTCTCCATCTAAGTGTCCTCTGCATGTTACAAGTTTGAAGTCTTAATGTCAAAAGATTCTCAAGTTATGTTCAAAATATGTTTTTTTTCTCTATTTGACCTTGGGTCAAGGTCAAAGTCCTTGTGCACCAGATCTTGTATTTAACGTTTTCTTTCTATGTTACATGTTTGAAGTCCTAATATCAAAGGTTACTCAAGCTATGATCTAAACTCTATTTAGATGTGAAAATTTGACCTTGACCTAATTATATTGGATCAAGGTCATATAATATGATCACATAAACTTTCTCCAATGTGTCCTCTGCATGTTCCCAGTTTGAAGTCTTAATCTCAAAGATATCTCAAGAAGTGGTCAAATCATGTTTTTCTATATTTGACCTTGAACAAAAAAGGGTCAAGGTCAAAGTTCTTGTGCACTGCATCATGTATTTAATGTTTTCCTTCTATGTTTTAAGTTTGAAGTCCTAATATCAAATGATATTCAAGCTATGGCCTAAACTCTATTTTGTTGTGAAAGTTTGACCTTGCCCCAATAAACATTGGATCAAGGTCAAAACTTTGATCACATACACCCTTCTCCTATATGTCTTCTGCATATTCCAGGTTTGAAGTCTAAATGTCTACGGTATCTAAAATTATGTTAAAATCATGTTTTTTTTTCTTTATTTGACCTTGAACATAGAAAGGGGTCAAGGTCAAAGTTTAGGTGCACTACATCTTGTATTTAATGTCTTCTTTCTATATTTTAAGTTTGAAGTCCTAATATTAAAGGGTACTCAAGCTATTGCCAAAACTGTATTTTAATGTAAAAGTTTGACCTTGACCTTATATATAGATCAAGGTAAAAAATTTTGGTGGCGGACACTCCGCTTTAATGTCATCTATCTAAGTTCCAAGTATGAAGTCTTCAGGTCAAAGGGTATTCAAGTTACGGCCTGGACGAAATTTGGATGAAGAAGAAGAATAAGAAGAAGAAAAAGAAAATCGACAAAACAATATGTCTCCCCTTCGGGAGGGGAGACATAAATATAGCTAGAATTTAACAGCGTAAAATATTTGTCACATGTATCATTTCGGGGTTTTACATACCAACAGAAGTAAATAAACACTGATGCAGCAAGATTATTTAAGGCCAAACAATTAAGCACAGATGGGTCCTCAGCGGCGAGTTTTGCATCAAAACGTACATCAAGTCATTAATGAAGTTCCCCGCATTTGTATAAGCCTGATAGTACACCCTTTATTTATAGAATATGACGCAGACAGGGATACCTGATGAAAACCTCTCGCATTTTTAAACCAAATGATTAATCATCCAAAAAGATATTAAGTATTTTATTATGTCGCCCCGAACGAAGTCGGGGACGACATACTGATATTGTACGCATGTTTTTTTTTAATCCAGGCTGTTTCTCGGAGATGGCTTGGACAATCTTCCTGAAACTTTCCTCAAAGGACGATCACTGGTTATAGTTGTGCAGTGAGGTCGTTCAGTTCCAATATGTCTACCGTTGCCATGGAAACCCGTAAAAAGCGACAAATTTTGTCCGAGGGTGTTCTCTCTGGTCCCTTAAACGTTCGTCATGAAACTTTTCTTATTTTAATGATCAGTATCTGTAGTTGTGCGTCTCGCATTTAAAATTTTCAAATAGTCGATTATTGCCATGGAAACCAGATGAAAGTTAAAATTCTTTAATTTCGATTTTCTCAATAATTGCGCAGGCAATCATTTTGAAACTTTCAATGTTTATTCTTTGCAATGTGTCAAAGTGATTTATACTTTTAAAATAATTGTAATGAGTCGCTCACAGTTGCCATAGAAACGAAACAGAAAAAAAATTCAGATGTACACATGTGTTCTCCAAGGTCGAGGTCAAAGGGTCAAAGTTCGTCGTATCCAATAAAAGATTTTTTCACAAGGATTACATATTTGAAATACGAAAGCCCTAGCACTTATCGTTCAAACGTTATGGCTATGTACTATGTTCAAGACGCCCCCCCCCCCCCTTTTTGAAGCACACAGCCAGGTAGAATACACAGATATAACATTTATAACTTACAAGTAACGTTTTAAAATCTTCATTCATGAAATTCAGTTCCAGTCATGTGATATTTTGCCATCATTCTTTCTCCTTCTGTTTTGTCTCTTGAATTTATAAATATTTTATTTTATCTATATAAAAAAAAAATAACAATTGTCAGCTGCATTTATTATCATTACGCGTTTTTTTTCTATATCAATTACATGTATATTATTCATGTCATTAGATAGTGCAAGTATAAATTAAAAAATTGGTACGTCATTTCCATAGTTTTTATTCATTCATAAATCCTTTGAGACGCTCCTGTAGGTTCGCAAAGCCTTGATCACCACTGTATACAAAACATTCATCTCGCCGAAAATGTTCATGAGTCCGCTAAACTGAGAGAGTTTACACATGATTTATCATATCATAACAATCATCAGCTCTATGCAATGCAGAAATGCTCGTATTGATGGTGTCATGTCAGATTTGTTTTTCGGCAGAACCTTTAAAATGAAAGTGAAAGAGGGAAATTTCAGAGTTCTCACTGGCGTTACAATACACAAAATAATTCGGCTGATCTTTTTCATAAATTACATTTCCCAAGCTTTTATGACAGGAAAGATACTGCCAATTAACAAGTATGAGGCTCAGTTCAGTACATCTGCCAGATTTTTTTTAATGCAAGTCTTCAAATTAAGGAACTTGTAATTTTCCTGCACTACTTTCTTCTCCTACTGATTCTAAAAATAATGAGTGGGATGTACCCAATTAAGGTCTTCCGTTTCCAATGGAAAGGACTAAGAGTGCAACGATAAACCGAAAGACGGTATATCGCGATATATTTTGCAACGCTTCGATTCACGATACGTTTTTCTTGTACCGCGGTTCGGTTCATTCGGTTCGGTCCGATTTGGGTCCGTATTTATAATATTCAAAATGGCTTCCGGCGAAAACAACGTGGTTTTAACTTCACCTCCAGCATCACACAGATCCCAAATTTGGAAGCATTTCGGGTTCCGACAAAACGATGGTACAAAGCCAAACGTCACCACCTGTAAACATTGTTTTACGGATTTTTCTTACAAAACTGGGAATACATCGAACATGGCAACACATATGAAAAGGCACCATCCGAACGTCGAGATTTTCGTTCAGTTTCAAAGCTGCTTGGACGTATTAGAAGAATTGTTATTTTTTTCGATTCAAGTTCCACTGCAAGCCATATTTTAAAAGATAAGCAAAAAGCACTCCAGCTCCCTGAACACAAGCTTATTCAAGATGTTCGAACAAGATGGAATTCCAGCTTTGACATAATTAGTAGATATCTTGAACAACAACAACAGCAGTGTATGCTACTTTTCATCATAAAGACATAAAAAAATATCAGAGATGTTGTAACACTAAATGAAAATGAAGTTTCTCAATCTGAGGAACTGGTCCAAATACTGGGACCATTGAAAAAAATTACTACCATATTGTGCAGTGAACATCACCCAACAATATCATTGATACACCCAATGAACGAAATGTTGCTTAAAGAAATGACCCAGAATAATGCAAGTTCACAGATAGCTTCTCAGGTATTTTTTTCTAAAAAAAAAAAAAAAGAAAGAAAAAAAAAGCTAAAGCCATTTCAAATAAATTAGATTTATTAATTAAATAGTGAAAAATACTCAAATGAATCGTACACTGCATGGCCATTTTTTTTAATTAAAAAAAAGTTTTCAAAAAACCCTAAACTTATTTATATAATGAACAGTAATTACTTATTAAAAGTGTTATATTTTATAGGTGAAAGATGCTATAAAAAAGGATCTTAGATCAAAGTACACTAATCCATCCGTAACCAGGGTCCTGGAGATAAGCTGCGCTTTGGACCCAAGGTTCAGGTCACTCCCATATCACGATGATGCAGCCAAACAAGAAGTTTACCAGAATATTGTGCAACAAATTCTGATAGCAGAAAATCAGGTGAATGTACAATCATGTGTATTTTAATTTATTTATTGGTTTATTTATTTTATGTTAAATGATTGAAACACTTGACAAGTGACAACTAATACAAAGATTTTGTTGATTTAGAATTTGAGTTCAATCTTCAAATTTATTTTTTATTTATTAATTAACCTTAAATTTACTATTCCATTTATTGTTTATTGTTTCTTTTAATAATTTTCAGTTTTCAACTTTTTCACCTTATACTTCTTAAATCTGGCTGTAAATGTGACTGGTAAGTGACTTATTTAAAAGTTATTACTTAAAAACTTTCAAACAATATAGTATAAAATTAAAATTAAACATGTTAGATGATTTCATTGAAAACTATATATTTCATTATGAGAGCATGCAAGTCAGAAACAAAAAAAGATATACAAAATTGTCAACAATTTAATTATCTTTAAGGTTGTAGTGAAGGTTGAACCTATGACCCTTAGGTCCCCCTCCAGTCCCCCAGTTACCAATCCTGGAAAATGCTACATTCTTCTCAGACTCTGACTCAGACTAAGACTGTAGAAAGTAAGTTTTTCTGATTAATCTTAATATTATCATTAATTGTTTATTTTGAATTGGTCTCCAAGTACTAATTGACAAATAAATTTACACAGGTAGTCCAATCTGTAGTCCTATCAGGAAAAAGTCAGCTATGCAAGAGTTGTTCGGGGATGTCTTCGTTACAAAGATAGAGGCAGCAAGACCTCTTAACACAAGGGTTGAAGAAGAAATTAACACTTATAGAAATCAGCCAAATCTTCCCCTCTACTCTAATCCCCTCTTGTGGCGGAGAGAGAACGAGGAAAGGCTTCCTCTCTTGTCAAAATTGGCCAGAAATATTCTTTGTATCCAGGCCACCTCAGTGCCTAGTGAACGTGTCTTTTCTAGTGCAGGGGATATTGTCACAGCCCAAAGATCATCCCTCAATCCAGATCAAGTTGAAAAATTGATATTTTTGAAAAAAAAAACATGAACATTTGATGTTAACATCCCCTGTACTGAAAAAGACATGTTCACTAACAAACTATGTAATGTTTAAACAAATAAATGATAACAAACTGTGATATTCTTGTTTTTTTTTAACTTCAAATATAGTTAATGTACATATATCAAAAATAATATTAGCGTATCGTATCGTGAACTGCATATCATGATACGTATCGTATGCACCCCTATTAAAAATCTTTTTCTCAATGACAGCAAAGTGATGAATGATCATATATTAATTGGAAGTTTCCCCAGGCAGTGTAGAGTCAGGATTGTTCAGATCATACCCTTTCAAAGATAGGTTGGGACCACATTTGGGTTCAAAGTTTTCAATATTTCATTGATTTCTGCTTTTTTCTAGCCACAGTGCTCATGTGAGCTATGTGGCGCATGGACCTTTTGTGTTTTAATTTTATCTTTAAAGATGTTTAAGTACATATATGTATTCTATTAGTAATTATAGTCCTTATAAATAACAACTTTTGGATTGGATTGGATTGGATTGTATATTGTTTAACGTCTCTCTCCAGAATATTTCACTGATATGGAGACGTCGACATTACCGGTGAAGGGCCGCAAATTTAGGCCTATGCTCGGCACTCAGGGCCTTTGAGCAGGGAGGGATCTTTATCGTCCCACACCTGCTGTGACACGGGGCCTCGGTTTATACGGTCTCATCCGAAGGACCGCCCCATTTAGTCGCCTTTTACGACAAGCAAGGGGGGTACTGAGGACCTATTCTTACCCGCATCCCCACGGGTACAACTTTTGGATGATCTTGCATGTTTCAGTTTGTCTGATTCGATATAATGTGATACAAGCATATCAAGATATTTTTTAAAATCTTGTTGATCACATTTGTTTATTAAAGACGCGAAATTTGTTAGACTACATTTCTGTGTTAGCTGGCCTCAGGTTCATGAAACAGACATAGACTTAAAGGACACAGGATATAAAAAGATTTTGTCTGCATTCATATCTTTATCATTCTTTACTCAAATTCTAACACTGAACCTGCTAAACAAGGATCTGTTTCACAGCTAGCGCTGTAACACATTGCTGATAAGCGGCTTGACGTCAATATGCATATTTCAAGCCCAGAGATCGGAAAGAGTCGAGAGTGACGTGAGAGATGAGTTACAGCACAGAGATGCTTTTAAATGTTGCAGACAAAGAGATGCTATAAATCTTTCTAATCATTGATCATTGACTAATAGTTTCCTTAATTGCCAGTAATCGGTGACATTTCTAAGTCATAAATAAAGAACTTACACAATTACATTTCTTTGTGTGAGTTATTCATAGTTTGTAAGGATGCCGTATTGTGCTGTTTATAATTGTTCAAGCTACTCATGTGTCATTTATTTGCTTCCGAAAAGATGCAGGTCTTCAAAAAACATGGGTACATTACTGCCGTGGAAGACCTTAAGTTAACAAAGTACAGTAAAATATGTGAAGAACACTTTACCGCAATTCAATATTCCCATTATCCACCATGGTTAGCTGAATTAGGTTATCTAAATGCCCATGCGCAAATAAAGGATGATGCTGTACCCGATGTTGAGTGGCCTACCCAAGACGAATTTTCAACTTCATCAAGCACTGAGAAACAATCACCAAGGTTTGGTGCATTTAGAAAGCGACAAAGACTTGAAGTAAAAAAAAACAAACTAATTATTCTTTAACACATGATTAAACACTTATATGTTGTTCTTTATTAATTACCGGTATATTTGTGACTGTAATGGAGTCGTATATTTTAATTAGAGTAATCTCTCTCGGATCTTTGATGGGGTGCGCGGTTGTCATTGACAACCGGTGCCACCGTCTGGGATCCGGGCGTTTCCATTCCGCGTCCCTTATCAGTTCGTTCTTTTTTACTACCAGACTTAGACATTTTTAGGAGTTTGTATCCAATTTATTTATCTACATATTTATATTGTTACCGTAATATTATTCGGTCAATGCCGATTGCTGAAGTGCTGAATCTATCTATAAAGGTAAATACTTGACTAAATTTCCCTTGCATTTCATTGTTTACTTGAATTGTTTTATTATTTGTTGATTAATCAAATACTATTTATTAAATAAATCAAAGTCATCTATCATATCTGAATAATTGTTGATGTTCTTTATTGTACGATCTAGATCTAATATCTCGTGATAATCCGGGATCATTTTAAGTGGACTTTATTACAGACCATTGTTACAAAAATTTTGGGGGCTTCGTCCGCGGGATACTATGATCAGATCATGTTCTTGTTTTGTTGACATTGTTCATTATTTCCGTTACTTTTATTAGGCCTGGTGTAATTTTCCATACAGCAATGGCCTCACGTTTATTTGAAAGTCTCAGTACAAGTTTGCGAAATTTATTTTCGCCTTGCCCCACATGTACTATTTTTGAGAGTAATCAAACACAAAATGTGAACCATAATCATATTGTGTCAGGGTCAGATTTGTCAGAGAATAACATGAATGAGAGAATTGTTTTACCTTGTACTTGTTCCTCCGAATTGAATAATCAAGATCAGTTTCATGACGCAGTTGAATTCCCCATGAATACACAAAATAACAAACGCGGAGGTCTATCCTCACAAGAAAGTCAAAATCATCATCAATTTCAGTCAGCAAAAAAAACGATTTTGTATGACACAGGGTGATCCCTCCTTAGAATTTCAATTTGCAGATCAATGCAAAGCCCTAAACAAAGAGAATTTGCTCTGAGAGAAATTGTGCGAGAATGATGAGAATTCGCAGGTCTTTCAGACCTATACACCACAGAAAAACAATATCCCTGCCAAAACACAACGTATCTTTCCCCATCAACACTTAAACAGCGTGGTTTGTTCCACAGTGAACCGACAACTTTTAGTCACATGATCAATAGGGGTTTCCCAAGGAATGTGGAAGCTTCCGGTGTACAATCAATTCATACACCAATACATTCAACCCCTTGTTTTGAACACAAAGTCCAATGCCCAGAAATTCCCACTGAAAATTCATTCAATGTTGTTAGAAAACAAAAGAACCTGATAAGTTCGATGGGGAAAATGTAGAGTGGCCAGACTATTTAACACATTTTGAACAGGTTGCTTTGTGGAATCAATGGTCAGATGACGAGAAGGCCATACAGTTAGCCATGTCGCTTCGTGGCACCGCACAGCGAATACTTAGTGAATTAGCACCGGAAGAATTATCAAATTATTCGTGTCTTAAATTTTCTCTAGCACAATGGTTTTGTCCCTCTGAACGAGAAACCGCACATAGATGCGAATTTAGGGCTCGAAAAAGACTCCCGTCTCGGATTATGGGTATGCGCTTAATCGTATGGCAAATCGTGCGTTTCCTAGCATACCAATGTAAAGTCGCGAAAATTTAGTTATTGACCAATATATCAGTGGTCTCGGTGACATAGAATTAAAGAATTATGTGCAGTTTGCACACCCCTCGACTTTAGATAAAGCCATTTCCTTGGCAGTAGAGTTTGATGCGTTTGACGGAGCGCATAACAAAACATTACTCAAACCGCGTAATTTTGAACAAGATTTTTTCTTGAAAAAATCTAACGTTTAAATCAAACTTCTTTAACACTAGGGGCTAATGAGGAGAGTAGCATATCAGAAAACCCTTGGCTCTTTCGGAGAGGGGGAAAAATTAACTTTTTAAAAAGATTTTTTTACACAAGTATACGTGATTAATTTCATATGACCATCAATGTGCCAGAGAAAATTTGGATGAGCAATAGAGATTTTCTGCGCTTGGTCACCCTAGCATAACGTCTTTAAGAAGCAGAGGGATTTGTTTTACATAATGATTCACGAACTTTTTCCTCTGTGCTCTTGTCCCTCTGGAGTTTAGTAAACCTGATCTACAAGTCAATAAAACATAAACTGTAGCACATAAGACGTTATCAATAGGTAATAAAAATTTTTAAAATACTTAAAAAACGTTTTTAAAAGTACATGTTACAATATTTTTTTTGGGGGGGGGGGGGGGGGGGCATTCATATGAAACGGAAAGAAATTGATTCCATAAATGTTACCATATAAAACAGTATTGTTGACCAGCTATGAAATTTATTCACAATTATACTTTAATTTCTAATTCATCAAGTTGAGATCTGTTCAAAACTACTAATTTATGTGATTACGGAAATGTTATACTTAATTACTCAGTATCAAATATGAAGTTTTCAATACTTCACAGCAAATAAATAAATAAATAAATAAGAATTTACTGAAACTCACCGACATATCTTCCACATAGAAAAAAGTTGGTCTACTGTAATTCATCATTTACCAGTCCATTTGGTTACTTTTGATTACGGATGTGTATACATGTAAGGGCCACATCAGTATCTTTTATTAACAAATTACTAACTTGTTTTAACAGATTATTGACTTGTTGTAGCAAATTATTAATTTGTTTTCACAAAGTATTAACTTGTTTATACATATTATAAACTTGCTTTTACTAATTTTTAAGTTGTTTTAACAAATTATTAATTTGATATGACAGATAAATAAAATGTTATAACATGTTAATGATTTGTTATAAAAAATTAAAAATCTTTTGAAAAAAAAATAATTATCTGTTATAACAAAATTATTATTTGTTATAATAGATTAGTAGGCCTAATTTAAAAAAAAACAATAATGTGTTATTATAATTTTTTTATAACAAATTAATAATTTGATTTTCTACATTAATTATCTATTATAACAAATTACATATTTTTGAAATCTGACGTGTATACAGAATTATGGAATCTACATAAGATAAGAATTTTTTAAAAAATATTGAATTCGTATTCAATAAGATGCACACGGCGATCTGCAGAGCTTTTGACTAATATCTTTCTTTTAGCAGCCCAGAGTTTTTACTGTTAAACATCAATATTATGATACATTGCATCAAACTCCTTGGTCACAAACTTAATACACGTAGCTTTAATGAAACATTGCCCCCTTCTGACTCTGTTTGCTCTTTAGTATGCAATTTGTTTGCTTGGAAAAATATTATCTTGTTTAAGACATTCAACAAAATGTTTTAATATAGTTATTGTTGTGTTCTGTTCATTCTACACCTCGCTCTCTCCCTCTCAGTCGCCTGCCTGGTGCAGTGGTTAGAGTGCCTGCTGTTGTTTCAATTGGTTACACCTTTGTTTCATTCATTGAGAAACATGATGAGCAATTATTTTTCACAGACTGAAAATTTTGTAAGTGAATTGTAAACACCTCTAGATCCCTAAAGTATTGTTGAATTCGCACCTTCTCAGAAAGACCCAGCGAGGGGGGGGAGGGGGGGTATTTGTCCCTATTGAACAATTCTAGTTTGTTTTATAAAATTACTAACGTGCTATATCTAATTATTAATTTGGGAAAACAAATGACTAATTTGTTAAAACAAATGACTAATTTGTTAAAACAAATGACTAATTTGTTAAAACAAATGACTAATTTGTTAAAACAAAATAATTATTTGATGTAACAAATAAATAATCTGATATAACAAATAGTAATTTGTTAAAACAAATTAATATTTCTTATAAAAAATTATCAATTTGTTATAATAAATTGAAAAAAAAAATGTTGCGTCTTGAATACGCTTTCGTACTTGATGCAGTTATTTTATGCTAGCATCTCATTCCTCATCTCATTCTAACCCAGATCCTTCAAATGGCGTCGGAAGTTCATAAATATGGATTTTGTTGAGAATTACGCCAGGCGATGGGATAGATGTGAAAAAGATGTTGACACCTTGTCAGAATGGATTAAATGTATAAGATCCATGTTAAAGTCACGTATCAAAAGATTGAGGGACAAAATGAAAACCATATATCCTTCCGTGTTCAATAAACCAGAAGTGAAAAAAAAGAATTAGATGAATTACACGATCAGTACGTATGGATCCTGCCGACAGAGCAGAAAGCAACATTGTCTTTGTTTGTAAGGCTCATTAAATAAATTATATATTCTAGAAGAACTTGGATTTAATTCTACAAGTGGTAATCCAACTTATACTCATACTTCTCTTTCTAAGGACTTTTTTTTTCAAAACCACCTGTCAATTTTGAATACTTTTAATATTATTTAAGAAATGAATGTAATATTTTTTTCTTTGATTGATGTGTCAAAGAAAAAATTTGGACGGAAAACTTCATCAATGCGCGTAGCGCATTGATGAAAAAGTTTTCCGTCCAAATTTTTTCTTTGATACATCGATCAAAGAAAGAAACATTACATTCAATTCTTATCATTTAATTATGATTTTAAATCAATAAAATGAAAGTTTCTTTCACTTTTCTATTAAATTTGACGCTTCGAAAACAGTGCGCACGAATACATATCACCATAACGTTTATGTTGCTGAAATTTCAAAATGGCTCTAACCATGCTAACGAAAAAAAAAACGTTCTCAAATAGGTTGTCATATGACTACCAACATTCTTGGAAATAAATTACAGTCCTTTAACACAAAAACTTACCTGTTTTGTTATCCCTCTGGGTATATATTTCCCGGTAAGTTATCTTAGGTTGTAAATATAAAGGAAAGCCATTCAAATAGCCTATCGGTCACAGAAATTTTGGATTTCATTTGCGCATCTTTCCATCTGAATTTCAAACCGAATATATGAATAAGTATCACAACATGTGAATGCTGTTAAACCTGAAAAAGTCTGCTGTCGACTGTTCCAGATTAAAAGAATTCCGTCCTCATTCATGCAGTGTTTTTTTTTTCTCGACCATTCGTTTCCCAGGATTTTTAAACAGATCTACGTTTTCCTCGCTTTGGTAGCATAATAAAACATTTTTTCAGAGTTCTATTGTTTCATACCAGACATCCCAAAGTCAAACATTTTAAGAAAAATATGCCGATTACACGATTTCTTTCCTAAAACTGCCCTGTTGTTATGCAGACGATTTTAGCAAAGGGGGATAATTCAAAAAGAAACGAAAGTAGTAAATAAGTTGGGGACGTAACGGACAGGTTCCGAAATTCAGGAAAATATTTGTTAAAGTAAAAGTATTTAATTATGCCTCCAAGAAGTAACTTGGAAGCGGAAAATATACATGTAGAGACGGCAAAAATAGTTCCGGCTGCTTAGTGCAAGCGAACTCTATATTTTATTGATGAAGTTATCAAAAGATTTTTTTAACCAATCAGAATCAAGTATTTTATAGAAATTAAATGATATTATATTGAATTTGAACTACCATATATATATTGAATTCCGAAACTTCATAAGAATCCTTACAAACAAAGATACATTACAGGTTCCAGTAAATGTTCAACCAAGCATCTTTAGTTACTTCTCACTAAAAAATTGACAGTAGTGAAGGAAAAACAATTTAAAATTTGAACCAAATTCAATCACTGGAAAGTTGTTGCATGATACTCAGGTGACCTATGAGGCCCATGGACCTCTTGTTACTAACGTCGGTGCAGCCTCATTGTGACGTCACGTTAACACTGTCAGGTATTCGCGCTGGTTGTGACATGTTTGGATGCGGTGAAAATGGCCCAAAATGTACAAATGGGGAATACTGTGTACCTTTTCCAGGTGTATAATCTTAATTGTTATTATTCAAACTAATTCCCCTTGTATTTGTTTATTAATTGTGTATTATTTATGCACATGTAAATCATAAGGTTGTTTATTTAATGTGGTCATTGAATAATTTTCATTATCTGTTGCATTACATTCCGTAAATTCTATGGTCGATATAATGACCTTGTTAGCAAATACAATTCATCATGGGGTCAAATGCTGACGGACGTATTTATACTACACCTATACATGTAAGTGTTAGTCCATTAATTATACACTGAATTGACGACGGATTTTTTCCGTTATATCCTAGATCAACATCTCTTTAAACTATACAGCAGAGAGCAACATCTCTTTAAACTGTACAGCAGAGAGCAACATCTCTTTAAACTGTACAGCAGAGAACAACATCTCTTTAAACTGTCCAGCAGAAAGCAACATCTCTTTTAACTGTTCAGCAGAGAGCAACATCTCTTTTAACTGTTCAGCAGAGAGCAACATCTCTTTAAACGGTTCAGCAGAGAGCAACATCTCTTTAAACTGTTCAGCAGAGAGCAACATCTCTTTAAACTGTTCAGCAGAGAGCAACACCACTATAAAATGTCCTGAGAGCCTCACCTCTATAAAATGTCCAAATCAAATAGAAAATAAAACAAATAGAAATGAAACAAATATGTTGAAGAGAAACCAACAAGAGAAAGAAATCTTTAGCAAAACTGCAAAATCTTCACCATCTAAGATTCGCAAGGTTGATAAAAAAGAAAACCAAGTCAAATCAGGAAAAGAAATAAAACTGGCAGTAGTTCAAGGTAGTTTTCATCAAGGAGATTCCAGGTTTGGAAAGGATAGCGGAAAGCAATGTGTTGCTAATTTTTTGTCAGCAATAGCTGACAGCAAATTGAAAGATGTAGATTAATGGGATCAGGCATATCTTGACAATGTCTTAATTGAAGGAAATGAGATTTATACTTGGGTTCATGGAACAAACAAATTGCTGTTATCGTCAGATCTGCCAGAAATGATTGAAATATCAGGAAAAATGATGCACGTTAGAAAAAAAGACTCGATCACAGCAACAATAGACACTACTGGGACCATCGATTTCAGTGCTTTTGATACTTGTCTGCCCCTAGATCTTGCAATACAAGAAGCACTTGTAGACTCTGATGGTTGTTTCATTTGTGCCATTGATAAAACCTTTATGGTTATGAAGTTTAACCATAGTTTCTATCTGTTTGATTCTCATGCAAAAATAGCTTTGGTTTAGTAGATGAACATGGGAAGAGTTTACTGATGCAGTTACAGAATTTGGAACATTTATATCATTACTATTGTAATTTGGTGCAAGGAGTATGAAGTTTGAAGTTACAGGTGTAAGTGTAACAATGGAAGATTCTCCAGCTGAAACTTTCTTGAACAGCCAAAATGTAGTCCATCAACATTTACCGGACACCTTAACACGAAATGAAAACCATGTAGAAGAGTTGCAAGATGATTCCTCAAGAAACCAATCTTCAGAGACTGAAGCTCTACTGGTTTGAACTTACAGCAAAGAAAGAGAAAGTACTTAAGCAGCTGGGATTTGAAACTTTATTAACAGCATTAAATAGAATAATGATCGTTGATAAAGTCACTTTATTGTTACTTTTGTTGTTTACTTGCGTGCCAAGTTATACTGAAATCAGACCAAAACAGTAGGAGGAGTAGCATTTTGAAACAATTTTAGACATTTCTATTTTTAGAAACCACGGCAACACCGTTCATCAAAATCAAAAACCGATATACAGAATTATGTATCTTGGTGTATTCTACTTGTTTGCCAACTTATGCTGAAATCAGACCAAAACTGTATGAGGAGTAGCATTTTGAAACAGTTTCACAGACATTGCTATTTTAGTAACCACTGCAACACCGTTCATCGAAATCAAAAACCGATACACAGAATTATGTATCTTAGTGTAGTCTACTTATATGCCAAGTTATACTGAAATCAGACCAAAACTGAAGGAGGAGTAGCATTTTGAAAAATTGTTTACAGACAGACAGACAGACGGACAGCCAAACAGACGGACGGACGACGGACGCATTACTATCGCATAAGCTCTTCTGGTCTCTGACCAGTAGAGCTAAAAAAAAAATTAAAAGTTGCCCAAAATCGAAAATCTTATATCGTAGGGGGGGAGGGGGGGAAGGTAGTGGTTTAATTTTTTAAAGACCAACTTTCTTTCGGTTCAAACTTTTTTTTGTGGGGGGGGGGGGGGTCAATTTTCTTTACAACAATACACTGTGCTCAAATGTGGGGGCCAACCTTCCTTTCAGTATACATTTTCTATAGTAAAGGTCATGTCGAGAGAAATAATGGCCCCTGATACTACGTGCCTGTCAAAAACAGATACACAGAATTATGTATATTAGTGTAGTCTACTTGTGTGCCAAGTTATACTGAAATCAGACCAAAATTGTAGGAAGAGTAGCATTTTGAAAGAATTTCACAGAAATTTCTATTTTTAGTAACAACGGCAACACCATTCATCGAAATCAAAAACCGATACACAGAATGGCTACTTGTATTCGGTGCGTCGGCGCGCTCGCACAACAGATTTTGTTTATAAAATTTATCGCTTATACAATATTTGTCAGCATCGGGCTCGATATTTCACTCGATATTCCTATATTAATCAAAGTTCTGAAAGTACCGATAGGAGTTGGTTTTGACAATTTTCAATATAAAATTTAATGTTTGATACTTTGTTCACAATTTTTCAAATTATGTTCATTTATGCTTCATAAGAAAGATGTGAGAATTAATGAAAAAAGATTCTACAGAGTCAAAAGGTAAGGTTGTTTTGATCACCATAACCTTAGAATGATATGCCCAAAAAGTAAGACTTTTCCTCTGTTCTATTATTTTCAATAAATTTTAAAGTATTTTTCTGACTTAAAGTTTGTTTAAAAGGGCTATTAATAGCAAACCCATTTCTGTAACTAAAGTTACTCCCTATCCTCTAATAAAGACAAGTAAATCTTTAGTAGTATTATTTTTAAAAGTCAGCATGTGGCAACAGTAGCCCCCTTTTTTTCCAACATTACCTTTACTATAGAAATTGTCCATTGAAAATAAGGTTGGCCCCCACTTATTATCACCGTACATTTATAGCAAGGAAATATAGGTAAAAGGTGGACGTGAAAGGAAGTTGACCTGAGAAAAGTTTGCTACTTACCTACCCCCCCCCCCCCCTCCCACCCCCCACCCACCCAGTTTTGGCAATTTTTAATTTTCCGTTTTTTTTTTGGAAGCAAATTGAAAGGGGGGGGGTTAAGTGAAAGAAAAAAAATTCGAACCTGAAAAATCTAAGCAAGCACCCCCCCCCCCCCAAAAAAAAAAAATTATTAAAACGTACAATATGTCTATTGTCCAAACAAAAAAATCCTTTTTCGTGAAGGGGGGGGGATTTCTTTTAGTACCAATTTTTTCTTTCAAACATTACCACTTACACTACCACTTACCCTTCTTCTAGGACTACACTGCCTTGCCTGATGAAATGAACCTACGTCCCAATGTTGAATACCTATATGTCCATCTTTATAACCCCCCCCTCCCAGATTCCGATGCCTATGTGTTATGCATAAAGTTGATTTATAAAAACAAAAGCAGTAAATGTTTTTTTAATGCTTTAGTTAAAGATTGGAGATATAACTATAAATATATAATATGTATTTACAGAGAGAGAGAGAGAGAGAGAAGAATAGGTCAACTAAAAAAAAATGCAGTAAATTTCGGATCACACTTGCACAAATCGTGGTTAGACATGCATGGATCAAGGGGGATCCGGATCCCTGGAAAAATCTAATTTTTTTTAAATTACATAGGTACATAGTGACATAGTAAAATTACTAAAGCTATGTCTCAAATCCTTTTCCCTTCCGATTTGAGCCACCACTTCCTAAAGAAAATTTTCTGGATCCACCTAACCAAAAAAAAAATACAATCGGGCTCGGGGTGTCGACTTGAATATAGCCGATAATGCTTAAATTATAAATAAAATCGCTGTCATTTGAGTGTTTTAAAGCAGGGGGAAAATACTTGTGTGATATTGGGATGAGATGGACACGCGGGCATGCCGACGCGCCGAATACAATTAGCCCACAGAATTATGTATCTTAGTGTAGTCTACTTGTGTGCCAAGTTATACTGTAATCAGATCAAAACTGTAGGAGGAGTAGCATTTTGAAACAATTTTACAGAAATTTTAGTTTTATTTTAAACATGGACTTACAAAATATTGGAGGTAGGATCAGGTACCATTGAGGAGTGAGCATCCCCTGCCGACCGGTCACACTCGCATTGTGCTCTTTGTTATGATCGGGAAATGACGGAAAAATCTGTCGTCAATTCAGTGTATAAATAATGGGCTAACAATAGGTATGAAAAACGCCAGTCAGCATTTGACTGAATGATATAAATTGTATTTGCTGACAAGATCATTGAATCGACCTTAAAACTTACATAATGATGACTTCATCATAACTATGCACTTAGTTAGTTTATTTCATACCTAGGAGCAGAGAAGAAGATTGTCAAAGAATTCATGTATTTTTACTATATTTAATCTATAGAGCCCTGCCCTAACACCAGAACCCTTGACCTGTGGGCCATAAAATTCACAATTTTGGTTGAGGTACTCTTGTTCATCATAAATATTCACTTAGTTTGTTTATTTAATACCTAAGAGCAGAGTAGAAGATTTTCAAAGAATTCATGCATTTTCACTATATAATCTATAGAGCACCCCCCAACACCAGAACCCTTGACCCTGGGGCCATAAAATTCACAATTTTGGTACAGGCACTTATGCTCATCATAACTATGCACTTAGTGAAAATATTTAATACCCAGGGGCAGAGAAGAACATTTCAAAGAAATCATGTATTTTCACTATATAACCTATAGAGCACCCCCCAACACCAGAATCCCTGACCCTGGGGCCATAAAATTCACAATTTTTCGTAGAGGCACTCATGCTCATCATAACTAAGTACTTAGTTGGTTTATTTAATACCTAGGAGAATAGAAGATTTCCAAAGAAAAAATGCATTTTCACTATAAACTTATTTAGCCCCGCCCAAGCACTAGAACTACCCTTGACCCCAGGGCCATGAATTTCACAATTTTGGTAGAGGACTCAATGCTGATTACAATCATGCAAAAAGTTTGACTGCTTGATGTCCATGAGTAAAGCAGAAGATTTTTAAAGATTGCACTAATTTTAGTGGTTTTGGCCCCACCCCTTAGGCCCCAGGGGGGCAGGGATCATGAAATTCACAATTTTTCTTCCCCTTCACCCATAGATGCTTTGTGCCAAATTTGGTTGAAATTGGTTTAGTGGTTGCAGAGAAGCTGAAAATGTTCAAATGTTAACACACGACGGACGACGACGGACGAAAACGGATAGCAATAGATCACCTGAGTTTACAGTACATTTCATAATTACCTAGCAATGGCATCTAAAACTCTGCCCAAATGTCATTTTTTGGATTTTTCTGAAATATGTCTATTTTTAGATACATGTTACTAAAAATAGCATTGAGATCCCACTCCAATTTTTTCATGAGGGGACACAACTAATACTGACGTTTGACGACACGCATATGAGTTGAAAATTTTCCTTAGACAATTTTTTTATTTAGCCTTAAATTTCTCAAAAAATGCCAAATTGTCCATTTTTCACATTTTGAGAAACTATGCTTTTTACCGAACTATTTTCTAAGATTGGGGTCAATTCTGGAATAACTGGTTATATGCACTGTATTCTTTAACAGTTGATGTTTTCTTATGATACAAAGATTTATATTTGAGATCACTACATAAAGAAAAAAATGCAATTATATTTCCTCAATTTTCATGCTTTTGTTTGGTCAAAAATGGCCAAATTCAATGGATCCATCTAAGTTGCAAACTCCGAGTGCACGTGGGAAACTTCTAACACCATATTTGCTGGTTTTGTACCAAGGTGCACCGGTGGTGCAAATTTCATCAAAATCGGAGATATGTCGTTTAATTCCAATCCCTATAGTAAATTTTTTGGGTGCTCCGAATGCATGTTAAAATAAATGAATGGCGTTTGCAATGAATAGTAGATGTTATACATGAAATAATCAAAAACTCTTGGTATTTATTTACTGGAGGTATAGGGGGAT